>NC_090331.1:4444988-4464988 GCF_035084215.1 Heptranchias perlo
TAGGACAACAAATAAATTCAAGGCCTATTAAAATGAGAAGTTTTGTTTCTAATTCAATGTCACTGACTCCAGCTCCCCCCCACCCAGTCCCCTTGGGGATGTTCAGTACAAGGTCCTCCTCCCCCTCCCCCCTTTCCCCCCCCCCCTCCTCCTCCTCCTCCCCCTTCCCCCCCCCCCCTCCTCCTCCTCCTCCTCCCTCCTCCTCTTCCCCCCCCAGTCCCCATGGGGATGGTCCTCCTGCTCCTCCTCCCCTCCCCTCCTCTTCCCCCAGTCCCCCCTCCTCCTCCCCAGTCCCCCCGGGGATGTTCCGTACAGGGACCCCCCCCTCCTGTCACTATCTCAACTCCCCGATGCATTAATCTCCAGGTGGATGGTCCGAGTGCCCACCTGTGGACTGGTTGCTATGGAGACTGGGGATGGTCCCCATGTTGCAGAAACCCAGCCCCGCGCATGCGCCCCAGTGCAGCCAGTGTGCCCGTGACGTCACCCAGTGAAGTAACTGGGGGGGGGGGAATGCGGGGGTCGGGGGTCGGGGGGGCGATGACTGCATTAATCATCACTTGATGCAGAACTAAAACCAAAAGACTATCAATAAATAACGGGAAGTGCTGAAGTTTGCAAAGTTGTGACAGTTGCCCGGGCGCCACGTGCCGAGTTTGCACGCGCGAGTCCAAAATTTACGCGCGGGGAATGTCACACGAAGTATTAAAGCCGCGTTAATCCTCTGTTTCACAGACTCGCTCCGGCCCGCAGGTCGCTGGGGCGGTTCTCGCTTTTTTAATTTACAGGCGTGTCCGTTGATGGGTTACTGCAGCCTGCTCTCCAGGCTCCTGGGCACTGTGATTCTCACTTCTTCATTATTTGTTCCTTAATCCGATTTTATTTATTCCACTTCCTTTGCCCTTTCAAGAATCTCCCTGTCTACATCCTAAACTTTTCCCGAGGTCAAGAGGGCTGGAATACAAAGGGGTGGAATTATGTTAGTTATATAAAGCTCGGGTTAGAATATTGAGTCCACATGGCAGGCTGGTCAAAGAAGTACAAGCCCATAGAATCCAAAGTTCTTTGAGGACATAACGTACAGGGTGGATAAAGGGGAACCAGTGGACGTCGTGTATTTAGACTTCCAGAAGGCATTCGACAAGGTGCCACATAAAAGATTATTGCTCAAGATAAAGAATCACTGTACTGGGGGTAATATTCTGGCATGGGTGGAGGATTGGTTATCTAACAGGAAGCAGAGAGTTGGGATAAATGGTTCATTCTCGGACTGGCAACCAGTAGCCAGTGGTGTTCCGCAGGGGTCGGTGCTGGGTCCCCAACTCTTTACAATCTATATTAACGATTTGGAGGAGGGGACCGAGTGTAACATATCAAAGTTTGCAGATGATACAAAGATGGGAGGGAAAGTGGAGAGTGAGGAGGACATAAAAAGGGGATACAGACAGGCTGGGTGAGTGGGCGGAGATTTGGCAGATGCAATACAATATTGGAAATGTGAGGTTATGCACTTTGGCAGGAAAAATCAGAGAGCAAGTTATTATCTTAATGGCGAGAAACTGGAAAGTACTGCAGTACGAAGGGATCTGGGGGTCCTGGTGCAAGAAAATCAAAAAGTTAGTATGCAGGTGCAGCAGGTGATCAAGAAGGCCAACGGAATGTTGGCTTTTATTGCTAGGGGGATAGAATATAAAAACAGGGAAGTATTGCTGCAGTTATATAAGGTATTAGTGAGACCGCACCTGGAATACTGCATACAGTTTTGGTGTCCATACTTAAGAAAAGACATACTTGCTCTCGATGCAGTACAAAGAAGGCTCACTCGGTTAATCCCGGGGATGAGGGGGTGGACATATGAGGAGAGGTTGAGTAGATTGGGACTCTACTCATTGGAGTTCAGAAGAATGAGAGGCGATCTTATTGAAACGTATAAGATTGTGAAGGGGCTTGATCGGGTGGATGCGGTAAGGATGTTCCCAAGGATGGGTGAAACTAGAACTAGGGGGCATAATCTTAGAATAAGGGGCTGCTCTTTCAAAACTGAGATGAGGAGAAACTTCTTCACTCAGAGGGTAGTAGGTCTGGGGAATTTGCTGCCCCAGGAAGCTGTGGAAGCTACATCATTAAATAAATTTAAAACAGAAATAGACAGTTTCCTCGAAGTAAAGGGAATTAGGGGTTACGGGGAGCGGGCAGGAAATTGGACATGAATTTAGATTTGAGGTTAGGATCAGATCAGCCATGATCTTATTGAATGGTGGAGCAGGCTCGAGGGGCCGATTGGCCTACTCCTGCTCCTATTTCTTATGTTCTTATGGAAAGTGGCAAATTGGATCCAAAATGGGCTCAGTGTCAGGAAGCAAAGGGTAATGGTCAACGGGTGTTTTTGTAACTGGAAGGCTGCTTCCAGTGGGTATCGCAGGGCTCAGTATTAGATCCCTTGATTTTTGTGATATAAATGATTTGGACTTAAATGTAGGGGGCATGATTAAGAAGTTGGCAGATAATACAAAAATTGGCCGTGTGATTAGGATCTGGAATGTGCTGCCCGAGGGGACGGTGGAGGCAGAGTCAGATTCAATCATGGCCTTCAAAAGGGAACTGGATAAGTACTTGAAAGGAAAAATTTGCAGGGCTACGGGGAAAGGGCGGGGGAGTGGGACTAGCTGGATTGCTCTTGCGTAGAGCCGGCACGGACTCGATGGGTCGAATGGCCTCCTTCCGTGCTGTAACCTTTCTATGATTCTATGGTTGATAGTGAGGAGGAAAGCTGTAGACTGCAGGAAGATATCAGTGGACTGGTCAGGTGGGCAGAAAAGTGGCAAATGGAATTCAATCCAGAGCAGTGTGAGGTAATGCATTTGGGGAGGGCAAACAAGGCAAGGGAGTACACAATAAATGGGAGGATACTGAGAGGTGTAGAGGAAGTGAGGGACCTTGGAGTGCATGTCCACAGATCCCTGAAGGTAGCAGGACAGGTAGATAAGGTGGTTAAAAAGGCATACGGGATACTTTCCTTTATTAGCCGAGGCATAGAATATAAGAGCAGGGAGGTTATGCTGGAACTGTATAAAACACTAGTTAGGGCACAGCTTGAGTACTGTGTACAGTCCTGGTCACCACATTACAGGAAAGATGTGATTGCACTAGAGAGGGTACAGAGGAGATTTACGAGGATGTTGCCAGGACTGGAGAATTTTAGCTATGAGGAAAGATTGGATAGGCTGGGGTTGTTTTCTTTGGAACAGAGGGAGCTGAGGGGAGATTTAATTGAGGTGAATAAAATTATGAGGGGCCTGGATGGAGTGGACAGGAAGGACCTCTTTCCCCTAGCAGAGAGGTCAATAATCAGGGGGCATGGATTTGAAGTGATTGGTAGAAGGATTAGAGGGGAGCTGAGGAGAAATTTTTTCACCCAGAGGGTGGTGGGGGTCTGGAACTCACTGCCTGAAAGGGTGGTAGAGGCAGAAACCCTCAACTCATTTAAAAAGTACTTAGATGTGCACTTGAAGTGCTGTAAAGTGGGATTAAGCTGGATAGCTCTTTTTCGACAGGCACGGACACGATGGGCCGAATGGTCTCCTTCTGTGCTGTAAAAGTTCTACGATTTTATGTACTGGGTTCAGTTTTGGGCACCGCACCTCAGGAAGGATATATTGGCCTTAGAGGGGGTGCAGCGCAGATTCACCAGAATGACACCGGGGCTAAATTATGAGGACAGGTTGCATAGACTCGGCCTGTATTCCCTCGAGTATGGAAGATTAAGAGGTGATCGAATTGTGGTGTTTGAGGTGATTACAGGATTCTATAGGATGGGTGGAGAGAAACTATTTCCGCTGTCGGGAGAGTCCAGAACAAGGCGGCATAACCTTAAAATTACAGCTGGGCCGTTCAGGGGTGATGTCAAGAAGCACATCACCCCTGAACGGAGAGAAAAATGGGGGGGGTGGTGGTGAGTAATTCATCCCAACCTGCAAAACACCCAGCAGGTCAACCAAGAAGGCAGCACCAGTGGGAATACGTGAGCATGGCCATGGGCTAGAAAACCTGCTGTAACAATCAAGGAGATTTACGCAGGGGGGTAGCAAATGGTTTTGGGGGTGGGGGAGAGAGGGGGTTTATGTGGAGGTCAACACCATGAATCTGTACAGGAAATTCCAGGACCATCACTCTACCCCGAGTTTGACGGCCGGGGCGCGCTCCTTTTCCAGATGTATCTCCCAGACGGAAGGTCCACCTGCTGCTAACTCACCTGAGTTGCCTCCAGGCCAGGCAGGGTTCAGAGGGATGGTCGGCATTATTGGAGGGGCCATGGGATTTCCTGGCTGGGGGAACATGGAGGTCCCCCCCGGTTGGGGGAACATGGAGGGGTAGGCGGGATTTCCCCCAGGCGGGTAGGCGGGATTTCCCCCAGGCGGGTAGGCGGGATCTCCCCCAGGCGGGTAGGCGGGGTCGCCTCCCGGAGGGTACGGTCCTGTCATAGGGTATCCAGGCTCGTGCGAGGGAGTGTATAGCGGGTCGACAGACTCCTCGTAGCTGGGGGGGGGCGGTGGGCTTCGACATCCTGCTTCAACCACTTGCTCCTGATCAGAGTTTGCAGGTCGTCCAAAAGCCCCTGGAAGACACAAATGAAAAAACAAAACACACATACTTAGGACCAAAATACTCAGCTGTGGTTCAGTAGCGGCACTCTCGACTCTGAGTCAGAAGGTCATGGGTTCAAGTCCCACTCCAGAGACCTAAGCACATAATCCAGGCTGACACTCCCAGAGCAACACTGAGGGAGCGCTGCACCGTCGGAGGTGCCGTCTTTCGGATGAGACGTTAAACCGAGGTCCCGTCTGCCCTCTCAGCTGGATGTAAAAGATCCCACAGGCACTATTTCGAGGAAGAGCAGGGGGAGTTCTCCTCTGTGTTCTGGGCCAATATCTATCCCTCAACCAACATCACTTGAATAGTTTATCTGGTCATTTGTAACATTACTGTTTGTGGGAGCTTGCAGTGTGCAAATTGGCTACATTACAAAAAAAAAAAAGTACTTAATTGGCTGTAAAGCGCTTTGGGACGTCCTTAGATTGTGAAAGGCGATATATAAATGGAAGATCTTTCTTTCCTTCTTCCAAAAATGGCCAACCTCTCCCAACATCACCAATTGTAAACAATTTTACAACACCAAGTTATAGTCCAGCAATTTTATTTTAAATTCACAAGCTTTCGGAGATTTTCTCCTTCCTCAGGCAAATGTTTCAAGATCACCAATAGCAGAAGGTTCGAGCCCGTCCCTCCCAGTTTCACCCTGTTTGGCAAATAGTTGCCAAAATCAGTTCAGAAGGTGAGCCCTCGACTCAACTGATCACCCCCTTCCAGAATACCGGCCTCTGCCAACAACCCCCTCCCATTATCGGCGTCGAGCTGTGTCTTACACAAACCTAGTTTCCTGCCCTCTGCCGCACTTCCTGGGTTATCTCGAGGAGGCTAAATTGTAAAAGGGGAGGAAGTTACGCTTCAGTTGTTTAGAGCCTTGGTCAGACCCCATAGAATGATGCAGCACAGGAGGAGGCCATTCGGCCCATCGTGCCTGTGCCGTCCCTTTGAAAGAGCTATCCAATTATTCCCACTCCCCCCCGGGCTTTCCCCACAGACCTGCAAATTCTTCCTTTTCAAGTATATGTTTGGTCTTGATCTCTGGAACTCAAATAGGTTGGGGAACAAAGGGGTCTTGGCTCACTCGTGGACCTGTTGGGTGGGGTGACAGTCCTTGCCTCTGATTGCGTTCCTGCGTTAGTCTGCTGTCTTTCCTGGGAGTTGTTTGGGTATTTGGTGGGGGAGGTTAGTTTGTGCTGAGTGAGACTCAAATTACAGGCTTCAGGCTACTTAATATTTCTCTAGTTCCACGTGGAGGCCAGACAACACTCATTTAGATTGGAATATGTCACATAGGCGCTTCAGTCACATATTTGTTGTAGGAGTGCGTTGGATTTAGTATTAATTACACAATCTGGGCACCGCACCTCAGGAAGGATATATTGGCCTTGGAGGGGGTGCAGCTCAGATTCACCAGAATGATACCGGGGCTAAAAGGGTTAAATTATGAGGACAGGTTGCACAGACTAGGCTTGTATTCCCAGGAGTTTAGAAGGTTGAGGGGTGATCTGATCGAGGTGTTTAAAATGATAAACGGATTCTACAGGGTAGATAGAGAGAAACTATTTCCTCTGGTGGGGAGAGTCCAGGACGAGGGGGCAGAACCTTAAAATTAGAGCCAGGCCGTTCCGGAGCGAAATCAGGAAGCATTTTTCACACAAAAGGTAGTGGAAATCTGGAACTCTCTCCCCTGAGAGACTGTGGATTCTGGGGGTCAGTTGGAGCTTTCAAGGCTGGGATCGATAGATTTTTGTTGTGTGAGGGTATCAAGGGATACAGAGCAAAGGCAGATAAATGGAGTTGAGGTACAGATCAGCCATGATCTAATTGAATAGCGGAACAGGCTCGAGGGGCCGAATGGTCTGCTCCTGTTGCTATGTAACGGGGTCGAGGGGCCGAATTGTCTCCTCCTGTTGCTATGTAATGGGGTCGAGGGGCCGAATGGTCTGCTCCTGTTGCTATGTAACGGGGTCGAGGGGCCGAATGGTCTGCTCCTGTTGCTATGTAACCTGTTCTATCTGTTGATCAGCCTCTGTATAAAGAAATTCTTCCTTGGACCGTGTCCATAACATGCCCCCTCGCCCCCCTCGCCCGGGGCCCCCCTCGCCCAGGGCCCCCCTCGCCCCCCCCGAGCCCGGGGTCCCCCGAGCCCCCCGAGCCCGGGGCCCCCTCCTCTGCTGTATCTGAAGATACTGATCCAGCTTTACCTGCTCTGACCTGTTGAGTAGCTTCTTGGCCTCTACAAGATATCCTTGGGATGTCTCTTTTGAGGCTAAAGAGCCAAGTCATTTCACATCGACCTCGACAAATACGGCAGAAATGGGTGGGATTTCAGAGCCTCTCCAGTCGACGACAGCCCAGCACGATAGGGGCTGATCTTTGTAGCTGGTCTCAGGAGTTCATTTATTCCTCCTGCTAGCCTCAGGCTCCTTTCTCCATTCCTGCTGGTGACCCGTGCTGGGCACAGTGTCCCCCCGGCACCAACCACGCACAAAAACAACAACTACTTGCATTTATACAGTGCCTTTAACGCAGTAAAACCTCCCAAGGTGCTTCACAGGAGCGATTATCAAACAAACATTGAAACCGAGCTATAGAGGAGATAATAGGACAGGTGATCAAAAGCTTGGTCAAAGAGGTAGGTTTGAAGGAGTGTTCGCAGCAAATTACCCAGCTTTCAGGAGAACAGCGTCCACGACACCACACAACCCTGCCACGGCAACCTCTGCAAGACATGCCAGATCATCGACACAGATACCACCATCACACGAGAGGACACCACCCACCAGGTACATGGTTCATACTCCTGTGACTCGGCCAACGTTGTCTACCTCATACGTTGCAGGAAAGGATGCCCTCCGCGGAGCATGGTACATTGGCGAGACCATGCAGACGCTGCGACAACGGATGAACGGACACCGCGCAACAATCGCCAGACAGGAGGGTTCCCTCCCAGTCGGGGAACACTTCAGCAGTCATGGACATTCATCCACCGACCTTCGGGTAAGCGTACTCCAAGGCGGCCTTCGAGACACACGACAACGCAAAATCGTCAAGCAGAAATTGATAGCCAAGTTCCGCACCCATGAGGACGGCCTCAACCGGGATCTTGGGTTCATGTCACGCTACACGTAACCCCACCAGCGGGAGAAAAAAAAAATTATCTGTTTTTAATACAACTGGACATTCTCTCTCTCTGCCTTTCGGGTCTCTTTCTCTCTCTGTCTGTGTAATCTGACCCCTTGTGTATTCAGTATACTGGGATGTAATGTTTTCCGTGGCTAACCTGTCTGAACACCAACGACACCTTTGATTGGTGTGATTGTCTCCCAGCCTAATATATGCTATGCGATTTTAAAACCCTTCATTCACTCACCTGACGAAGGAGGTAAGCTCCGAAAGCTTGTGATTTTCAAATAAAACTGTTGGACTATAACCTGGTGTTGTAAGATTCCTTACATTTAAAAGAGGAATTGTAAACAATTTTACAACACCAAGTTATAGTCCAGCAATTTTATTTTAAATTCACAAGCTTTCGGAGACTTCCTCCTTCCTCAGGTAAATGTAAATGTTCATTTAAAAGAGGAGACAGAGAGGTGGAGAGGTTTAGGGAGGGAATTCCAGAGCTTAGGGCCCAGGCAACTAAAGGCACGGCCGCCAATGGTGGAGCGATGGAAATCGGGGATGCGCAAGAGGCCAGAATTGGAGGAGCACAGAGATCTCGGAGGGTTGTAGGGCTGGAGGAGGTTACAGAGATAGGGAGGGGGCGAGGCCCTGGAGGGATTTAAACACGAGGATGAGAATTCAAAAAAATACAGGTACCCACTGGTACCTTACCCTAGTGGCAATTTTACATCCAATCCGTGAGCCTGGACAGTGTCATTGGGCTATTTTCCCGTGGAACAAGAGCAGGGGAGTTCTCCCCGGTGTCCTGGGCCAATATTTATCCCTCAACCAACATCACTAAAAAAACAGATCATCTGGTCATTATCTCATTGCTGTTTGTGGGATCTTGCTGTGCGCAAATTGGCTGTCGCGTTTCCCACAATACAACAGTGACTACACCTCAAAAATACTTCACTGGCTGTAAAGCGCTTTGGGATGTCCTGAGATCGTGAAAGGCACTGTATAAATGCAAGTTCTTTCATTCTTTAGGGGAGGATACCTGCCGTCCTTACACAGTCTGGTCTATATGTGACTCTAGTCCCACACCAATATGGTTGACTCTTAACTGTCCTCTGAAATGTCCGAGCAAGCCAGTCAGTTCAGGGCAATTAGAGGTGGGCAATACATCCGGAGAATGAATAAGAACATAGAGCTGCAACAGAGTCCCCCACACAGTGGTGTTTCAGTCATTAAAATAGACATTCAGGCCTGTAAAACATATTCACCTCTGGCCCTTTCTTCACTGCTTCCCCACCCAACAAGTACATTTTGAGGGTAAATATTACTGTCAGCAAACAGGCGTTGCCCGTCCTCAGAGTTAGCTCAGCAGCATTTCCTGCAGGCAGCAAAAAACAGAAAGAATCCACAGCAAATATTCTCAGTCACACTTTCCACATGGAGAGAGAGAGATCAGCGCGACAGAGCCCGGTTTCAGTTCCAGGCTGATGATTCACTCAGAGAAGTTACAGGGACAACTAGAAATACGCGTGAAACAGAGGCTCTCTTCTGAGGTTGGGGCTCAGTCATTCTGTTACACGGGATTACTGTGACATCTAACCCGTGCTGTACTTGCCCTGGGAGTGTTCGATGGGACAGTGTAGAGGGAGCTTTACTCTGTATCTAATCCTGTATCTGCTCTGGGAGTGTTTGATGGGACAGTGTAGAGGGAGCTTTACTCTGTATCTAACCCTGTATCTGCTCTGGGAGTGTTTGATGGGACAGTGTAGAGGGAGCTTTACTCTGTATCTAACCCGTGCTGTACCTGCCCTGGGAGTGTTCGATGGGACAGTGTAGAGGGAGCTTTACTCTGTATCTAACCCTGTATCTGCTCTGGGAGTGTTTGATGGGACAGTGTAGAGGGAGCTTTACTCTGTATCTGACCCGTGCTGTACCTGCCCTGGGAGTGTTTGATGGGTCAGTGTAGAGGGAGCTTTACTCTGTATCTAACCCGTGCTGTACCTGCCCTGGGAGTGTTTGATGGGACAGTGTAGAGGGAGCTTTACTCTGTATCTAACCCTGTACCTGCCCTGGGAGTGATTGATGGGACAGTGTAGAGGGAGCTTTACTCTGTATCTAACCCTGTACCTGCCCTGGGAGTGTTTGATGGGACAGTGTAGACCAGAAGTGTTCAGGAGTTTTTGATTTGTGGCTGTTTAAGTTCACACTATGGAACCCTGTCTGCCAATTAAAATTTAAATCCACAAACATTCCAACCTCCAAAACTCAGAAAAGAAATAAACAAGTGTTGAAAAAACTGACAACACAAAAAACAACAATTAACTGAATAAAAACTGCTGTGAATATAGGCCGAGCTCCAAGGCGACTGGAGAAGATAAATTCCTTTTCATTCATGTTAGATTTCAATATGTTTATTGATGTTTTGGGATCACATTCCACAGTTCAGTCTGTTATCCTGTGAAAGCTGCAAGTAAAACGGCCTCACATACGATATCAAAAAAATCAAATATTTACAATGAGAGTGCTGTGGGACATTCACTTGTGACGACGTAAACTGCAGCTGCATTCAATATTTCACCAGTTGTATCGTGGGGAAAAAGTAACTTGCAAAATTGTGTGGTTGCAAACTGTACGCTTTTTAAAATTGTACGAGCAGTTCTTTCCGTTGTTGTATCAGGTCCCAGATCCCGATACACTGCCCGACCTGGGCCTGGTCCCGGGCCCCGATACACTGCCCGACCTGGGCCTGGTCCCGGGCCCCGATACACTGCCCGACCTGGGCCTGGTCCCGGGCCCCGATACACTGCCCGACCTGGGCCTGGTCCCGGGCCCCGATACACTGCCCGTCCCGGGCCTGGTCCCGGGCCCCGATACACTGCCCGTCCCGGGCCTGGTCCCAGACCCCGATACACTGCCCGACCAGGGCCTGGTCCCGGGCCCCGATACGCAGCCCGTCCCGGGCCTGGTCCTGGGCCCCGATACGCAGCCCGTCCCGGGCCTGGTCCCAGACCCCGATACACTGCCCGACCTGGGCCTGGTCCCAGGCCCCGATACACTGCCCGACCTGGGCCTGGTCCCAGACCCCGATACACTGCCCGACCTGGGCCTGGTCCCGGGCCCCGATACACTGCCCGACCTGGGCCTGGTCCCGGGCCCCGATACACTGCCCGGCCTGGTCCCAGACCCCGATACACTGCCCGACCTGGGCCTGGTCCCAGGCCCCGATACGCTGCCCGACCTGGGCCTGGTCCCAGACCCCGATACACTGCCCGGCCTGGTCCCAGGCCCCGATACGCTGCCCGGCCCGGGCCTGGTCCCAGACCCCGATACGCTGCCCGACCCGGGCCTGGTCCCAGACCCCGATACGCTGCCCGACCCGGGCCTGGGCCCAGACCCCGATACGCTGCCCGACCCGGGCCTGGTCCCAGACCCCGATACGCTGCCCGACCCGGGCCTGGGCCCAGACCCCGATACGCTGCCCGACCCGGGCCTGGTCCCAGACCCCGATACGCTGCCCGACCCGGGCCTGGTCCCAGACCCCGATACGCTGCCCGACCCGGGCCTGGGCCCAGACCCCGATACGCTGCCCGACCCGGGCCTGGTCCCGGGCCCCGATACGCTGCCCGACCTGGGCCTGGTCCCGGGCCCCGATACGCTGCCCGACCCGGGCCTGGGCCCAGACCCCGATACGCTGCCCGACCCGGGCCTGGTCCCGGGCCCCGATACGCTGCCCGACCTGGGCCTGGTCCCGGGCCCCGATACGCTGCCCGTCCCGGGCCTGGTCCCAGACCCTGATACACTCACCGTCCTGGGCCTGGTCCCAGACCCTGATACGCTCACCGTCCTGGGCCTGGTCCCAGACCCTGATACACAGCCTGTCCTGTCTCAAGAGTCTGCCGGAACCAGAAAAGGGAGCTTGAGCACAGAGATCGGGAAAGAGAAGACAAGGAGGAGCACCGAGGGTAAATCAGTAAGTATTTCGTTCATTGGTTGGTGTTTTTTAGTGGTTGGTTAGTGTTTCAGTGTCAGATAAACAGTAAAGTGCCTTAAAGCTAAACAAGCAGTTTAAATAACTGTCGCTAACATGGCAGGACAGCTGGGGCCCGTCACCTGCACATCCTGTGCCCTGTGGGAACTCCAGAACACTTCGTGTGTCCTGGAAAACCACATGTGCAGGAAGTGCCGCCAACTGCTCGAGCTCAGATTTCCTGAGTTTGAGGGACGGCTGGCATCACGACAGGGCAAACGGAAAGCGCAGAGTTTCATGGATAGCACGTTTCAGGAAGTGGTCACCCCGCAGCTACAGAGGGTTCAGGCGGAGAGGGAGTGGGTGACCATCAGTCAGACAAGGAGGACCAGGCAGGCAGTGCAGGAGTCCCCTGGGAGCCTGGCACTCACAAACCGGTATCAATCCCAGCGAGGGTGTTGATACCTCGGGGGAGTGCAGTCAGGAGCAAATCCACGGCACCGTGGGAGACTCGGCTACACAGGGGGGCACAAGAAATGCAGTTATTATCGGGGATTCGACAGTCGGGGAATAGACAGGTGTTTCTGCAATCTCCGACCTGAGTCCCGCGTGGGGTATTACCTCCCTGGTGCCTGGGTAAAGGACATCTCGGAGAGGGTGCAGAACATTTTGAGGGGGGGAAGGGGAACAGCCAGAAGTCGTGGTCCATGTGGGAACCAACGACAGAGGAAGGAAAAGGGTCGAGGTCCTGCAGTCAGAGCTAGGGAGGAGATGAAAAAGCAGGATCTCAAAGGTAATAAACTCCGGATTACTCCCAGTGCCACGCACTAGTGAGTACAGGAATAGTCGGATAAGACAGGTTAATGCGTGGCTGGAGCAATGGTGCAGGAGGGAGGGCTTCAGATTCCTGGGGCATTGGGACCAGTTCTGGGGCAGGAGGGATCTGTTCAAGATGGACGGGTTGCACCTCAACAGAGCTGGGACCAATGTCCTCACGGGGAGGTTAACTAGTGCTGTGGGGGAGGATTTAAACTAATTTGGCAGGGGGATGGGCACCAGGATGAAACATTAGAGAGGAAATAGAAAAAATAGGCAAATTGGAAAAGGAGAGCTGGGGTGGGGGGAGGGGGGGTGCAGCCCTGGAAATAAAGGATGACATAAAGACAGTAGTGAGAAAGGATCTTGGCTTGGAAGATCAGGAAATAACATCAGGCAGAAAATACTGGTGGTTTATAGGCCCCCTAACAGTAGTTATACTGATGGACAGAGTATTAATCAAGCGGTAAGGATGTTCCCAAGGATGGGTGAAACTAGAACGAGGGGGCATAATCTTAGAATAAGGGGCTGCTCTTTCAAAACTGAGATGAGGAGAAACTTCTTCACTCAGAGGGTAGTAGGTCTGTGGAATTTGCTGCCCCAGGAAGCTGTGGAAGCTACATCATTAAATAAATTTAAAACAGAAATCGACAGTTTCCTAGAAGTAAAGGGAATTAGGGGTTATGGGGAGCGGGCAGGAAATTGGGACATGATTTTAGATTTGAGGTCAGGACCAGATCAGCCATGATCTTATTGAATGGCGGAGCAGGCTCGAGGGGCCGATTGGCCTACTCCTGCTCCTATTTCTTATGTTCTTATGTAAATAATAAGAGCTTGTAACAAAGGTAATGCAATAATCGTGGGGGACTTTGATCTCCATATAGATTGGGCAAATCAAATTGGCAAAAGTAGTTTGGAGGACGAGTTCATGGAATGCATTCGAGACAGTTTCCGAGAACATTACATTGTGGAACCAACCAGGGAACAGGCGTCTTTGGATCTAGTACGGTGTAATGAGACAGGGTTAATTGGTAATCTTACAGTTAAGAATCTTCTAAGGAAGATTGATCATAATATGATAGAATTTCATATTGAGTTTGAGAATGATGTGGTTAAGTCCGAAACTAGAGTCTTAAATTTAAACAAAGTCAATTATATAGGTATGAGGGGTGAGTTGGCTAAAGTTGATTGGGAAACATTTAAAGAAATATTTCATAATTCTCAACGAATATACATTCCACTGAGGAATAAAAACACCACAGGTAAAGTGATTGAACCGTGGCTAACTACAGAAGTTAAGGATTGTATTAGATTAAAAGAAGATGCTTACAATGTTGCCAAAAAGAATAATAAGCCTGAGGATTGGGAAGGTTCCAGAAATCAACAAAGGAAAACCAAAAAATTGATAAAAGAGGGAGAAAATAGAATGAGAGCAAACTAGCAAGAAATCTAAAAACAGATTGTAAGAGATTCTACAAGTATGTAAAAAGGAAGAGAGTAGCAAAAGTAAACAGAGGCTGAGACAGGAGAAATTATAATGGGGAATCAGGAAATGGTTACACAAATATTTTGTATCTGTCTTCACAGTAGAAGGCACAAAAAAAATAACAGAAATAGTGGGGAACCAAGGGTCTAATGAGAGTGAGGAACTTAAAGTAATTAATATTAGTAAAGAAAAAAGTACTGGAGAAATTAATGGGACTAAAAGCCAACAAATCCCCTGGACCTGATGGCCTACATCCTAGGGTTCTAAAAGAGGTGGCTGCAGAGATAGTGGATGCATTGGTTGTAATCTTCCAGAATTCCCTAAATTCTAGAACGGTCCCCATGGTTTGGAAGGTAGCAAATGTAACCCTGCTGTTCAAGAAAGGAGGGAGAGAGAAAACAGGGAACTACAGGCCAGTTAACTTGACATCAGTAGTCGGGAAAATGCTGGAATCTATTATTAAGGACGCAGTAACAGGGCACTTAGAAAATCATTATATGATTAGGCAGAGTCAACATGGTTTTAATGAAAGGGAAATCGTGTTTGACAAATCTATTCGAGATTTTTGAGGATGTAACTAGCAGGGTGGATAAAGGGGAACCAGTGGATGTAGTATATTTGGATTTTCAAAAGGCATTCAATAAGGTGTCACACAAAAGGTTGTTACACAAGATAAGGGCTCATGGGGTTGGGGGTAATATATTAGCATGGATTGAGGATTGGTTAATGGACAGAAAACAGAGAGTAGGAAAAAATGTGTAATTCTCAGGTTGTCAGGCTGTAACTAGTGGGGTGCCCCAAGGATCGGTGCTTGGGCCTCAGCTATTTACAATCTATATTAATGACTTAGATGAAGGGACCGGGAGTAATGTATCCAAGTTTGCTGACGATACAAAGCTAAGTGGGAAAGTAAGCTGTGAGGAGGACACAAAGAGTCTGCAAAGGGATATAGACAGGTTCAGTGAGTGGGAAAGAAGGTGGCAGATGGAGTATAATGTGGGGAAATGTGAAGTTATTCACTTTGGTAGCAAGAACAGAAAAGCAGAATATTTTTTAAAAGGTGAGAGACTAAGAAATGTTGGTATTCAGAGGGATTTGGGTGTCCTCGTACACGAATCACAGAAAGTTAACATGCAGGTACAGCAGGCAATTAGGAAGGCAAATGGCATGCTCGCCTTTATTGCAAGGGGGTTGGAGTACAAGAGTAAGGAAGTCTTGCTGCAATTATATAGCATTTTGGTGAGACCACAACTGGAGTACTGTGTACAGTTTTGGTCTCCTTATCTTAGGAAGGATGTACTTGCCCTAGAGGCGGTGCAACAAAGGTTCACTAGATTAATTCCTGGGATGAGAGGGTTGTCCTATGAGGAGAGATTGAGTAGAATGGGACTATACTCTCTGGAGTTTAGAAGAATGAGAGGTGATCTCATTGAAACATATAAAATTCTAAGAGGGCTTGACAGGGCAGATGCTGAGAGGTTGTTTCCCCTGGCTGGGGAGTCTAGAACTAGGGGTCATAGTCTCAGGATAAGAGATCGGCCATTTAGGACTGAGATGAGGAGGAATTTCTCCACTCAGAGGGTTGTGAATCTTTGGAATTCTCCATCCCAGAGGGCTGTAGATGCTCAGTCGTTGATTACATTCAAGACTGAGATCGATAGATTTTTGGACACTAAGGGAATCAAAGAATTTGGTCTCAGGGCAGGAATGTGGAGTTGAGGTCGA
The DNA here is from genome assembly GCF_035084215.1 of Heptranchias perlo. Classification (NCBI taxonomy): domain Eukaryota; kingdom Metazoa; phylum Chordata; class Chondrichthyes; order Hexanchiformes; family Hexanchidae; genus Heptranchias; species Heptranchias perlo. The sequence goes on from NC_090331.1 coordinate 4,460,750, forward strand.
AGATCAGCCATGATCTGATTGAATGGCGGAGCAGGCTTGAGGGGCCGTGTGGCCTACTCCTGCTCCTATTTCTTATATCCTCGCGGGGAGGTTAACTAGTGCTGTGGGGGAGGGTTTAAACTAATTTAGCAGAGGGATGGGCACCAGGATTTAATTCGTTCAGGGGATGTGGGCGTCGCTGGCGAGGCCGGCATTTATTGCCCATCCCTAATTGCCCCTTGAGAAGGTGGTGGTGAGCCGCCTTCTTGAACCGCTGCAGTCCGTGTGGTGAAGGTTCTCCCACAGTGCTGTTAGGAAGGGAGTTCCAGGATTTTGACCCAGTGACGATGAAGGAACGGCGATATATTTCCAAGTCGGGATGGTGTGTGACTTGGAGGGGAAAGTGCAGGTGGTGTTGTTCCCATGTACCTGCTGCTCTTGTCCTTCTAGGTGGTAGAGGTCGTGTGTTTGGGAGGTGCTGTCAAAGAAGCCTTGGCGAGTTGCTGCAGTGCATCCTGTGGATGGCACACACTGCAGCCACAGTGCGCCGGTGGTGAAGGGAGTGAATGTTTAGGATGGTGGATGGGGTCCCAATCAAGTGGGCTGCTTCGTCCTGGATGGTGTCAAGCTTCTTGAGTGTTGTTGGAGCTGCACTCATCCAGACAAATGGAGAGAGTTCCATCACACTCCTGACTTGTGCCTTGTAGATGGTGGAAAGGCTTTGGGGAGTCAGGAGGTGAGTCACTCGCTACAGAATACTCAGCCTCTGACCTGCTCTTGTAGCTGCAGTATTTATATGGCTGGTCCAGTTAAGTTTCTGGTCAATGGTGACCCCCAGGATGTTGATGGTGGGGGATTCGGCAATGGTAATGCTGTTGAATGTCAAGGGGAGGTGGTTAGACTCTCTCTTGTTGGAGATGGTCATTACCTGGCGCGAATGTTACTTGCCACTTATCAGCCCAAGCCTGGATGTTGTCCAGGTCTTGCTGCATGCGGGCTCAGACTGCTTCATTACTTGAGGGGTTGCGAATGGAACTGAACACTGTGCAATCATCAGCGAACATCCCCATTTCTGACCTTATGATGGAGGGAAGGTCATTGATGAAGCAGCTGAAGATGGTTGGGCGTCGGACACTGCCCTGAGGAACTCCTGCAGCAATGTCCTGGGGCTGAGATGATTGGTCTCCAACAACCACTATCATCTTCCTTTGTGCTAGGTATGACTCCCGCCACTGGAGAGTTTTCCCCCTGATTCCCATTGACTTCAATTTTACTAGGGATTCTTGGAGCCACACTCGGTCAAATGCTGCCTTGATGTCAAGGGCAGTCACTCTCACCTCACCTCTGGAATTCAGCTCTTTTGTCCATGTTTGGACCAAGGCTGTAATGAGGTCTGGAGCCGAGTGGTCCTGGCGGAACCCAAACTGAGCATCGGTGAGCAGGTTATTGGTGAGTAAGTGCCGCTTGATAGCACTGTCGACGACACCTTCCATCACTTTGCTGATGATTAAGAGTAGACTGATGGGGCGGTAATTGGCCGGATTGGATTTGTCCTGCTTTTTGTGGACAGGACATACCTGGGCAATTTTCCACATTGTCGGGTAGATGCCAGTGTTGTAGCTGTACTGGAACAGCTTGGCTAGAGGCACAGCTAGTTCTGGAGCACAAGTCTTCAGCACTACAGCTGGGATGTTGTCGGGGCCCATAGCCTTTGCTGTATCCAGTGCACTCAGCCATTTCTTGATATCACGTGGAGTGAATCGAATTGGCTGAAGACTGTCTTCTGTGATGGTGGGGATATCGGGAGGAGGCCGAGATGGATCATCCACTTGGCACTTCTGGCTGAAGGTGATTGCAAACGCTTCAGCCTTGGATGAAACCAGGATGAAACAGTGGAGAGGAGAAACAAGGTGCACAGAGGACTGGGTGGGGGGGGGATAAATAACACTAGAGTGAAGAGTAGTTCAGAAATAGGAGGGATCAGACAGAGGGCAAAATGCGTGGAAATCTAAGATGAGATTGGAGTGCATGTGTGTAAATGCACGGAGTGTGGTAAATAAGGTTGGTGAGCTGCAGGCACAAGTCGCCACGTGGGACTATGATATAGAGGCAATAACAGAGACCCGGCTCAAAGAAGGGGAGGATTGGGAATTTAATATTCCTGGCTACAAGGTATTCAGGAAAGATAGAGAAGGAAAGAAAGGAGGAGGGGGCAGTATTGATCAAAGAAACTATTCTAGCACTGGAAAGGGATGATGTAGTTGAGGGTCAAAGACAGGATCTATTTGGTTAGAATTAATGAACAATAGAGGAGCTATTACACTACTGGGTGTAGACTATAGACCACCAAATAGTGGGAAGGAGATAGAGGAGCAAATTTGCAGGCAAATTACGGAAAGATAAAAGAACTATAGAGTAGTCATAAAGGGGGACTTCAAATATCTCAATATAGACTGAGACAGTAACAGTGTAAAGGGCAAAGAGGGGGAGGAATTCCTGAAATGTGTTCAAGAGAACTTTCTGGAACAGTGTGTTTCCAGCCCAACCAGGAAGGATGCAGTGCTGGATTTGGTTCTGGTTCTGGGGAATGAAGTGGGGCAGGTGGACCATGTTTCAGTGGGGGAGCATTTGGGGAACAGTGATCATAATATCATCAGGTTTAGAATAGTTATGGAAAAGGACAAGCAACAATCAAATGTGAAAATACTAAACTGGAGGAGGGCAAATTTCAGTGAATTAAAAAGGGATCTTGCCCAGGTGGATTGGAATCAAAAATTGATGGCAAAACAATAATTGAACAATGGGAGGCCTTCAAGGAGGAGATGGTTCTGGTGCAGAGTGAACACAATCCCACAAGGGGGAAAGGAAGGGCATCCAAAGCTAGCGTTCACTGGATGACTAAAGATATAGAGGTTAAAAGGAGGCTTATGACAAATGTAAGGTTCATAATACAGTGGAGAACCAGGCTAAATACAGAAAGTACAGAGGAGAATCTAAAAAGGAAATAAGAGGGGCAAAGAGAGAGTATGAGGCTAGATTAGCAGCTAAAATAAAAAGGAACCCAAAAGTTTTTTATAAACATATAAACAGTAAAAGGGTAGTCAAAGGAAGGGTGGGGCCGATTAGGGACAAAAAAGATCGTCTTGTGGAGACAGAGGGCATGTCTGAGGCAATAAATGAATACTTTGCATCGGTCTTCACTGGAGAAGAGGATACTGCCAGTGGAGCAGTAAAAGTGGAAGTAGTAGCGATATTGCAAAGGCTGAAAATTGATAAAGAGGAGGGACTTAAAAGATTGGCAGAACTCAAAGTAGAAAAGTCACCCGGTCCAGATGAGATGCATCCCAGGTTACTGAGGAAAGTAAGGGTGGAAATTGCAGAGACTCTGGCCACAATCTTCCAATCCTCCTTCGATACAGGGACGGTGCTGGAGGACTGGAGAATTGCAAATGTTACACCCCTGTTCAAAAAAGGGGAGAGGGATAAACCCGATAATTACAGGCCAGTCAGTCTAATGTCAGTGGTGGGCAAACTTTCAGAGACAATAATCTGGGACCAAGTAAATTTGCACTTGGAAAAGAATGGGTTAATAAATGAAAGTCAGCACGGATTTGTTAAAGGAAAATCCTGTTTGACTAACTTGATTGAGTTCTTTGATGAAGTAACGGAGAGGGTTGATGAGGGTAGTGCAGTTGACGTTGTGTATCTGGACTTTCAGAAGGTATTTGATAAAGAACCACACAATAGACTTGTTAGCAACATTAAAGCCCATGGGATTAAAGGGCCAGTGACAGAGTGGATACAAAATTGGCTGTGGGACAGAAAGCAGAGAGTAGCGGTGAACGGTTGTTTTTCAGACTGGAGGAAAGTATACAGTGGTGTTCCCCAGGGGTCAGTATTAGGACCACTGCTTTTTTTGATATATATTAATGACCTGGACTTGGGTATAGACGGTATAATTTCAAAGTTTGCAGATTACACGAAACTCAGAAATGTAGCAAACAATGTGGAGGATAGTAACAGACTTCAGGAGGACAGACTGGTGAAATGGGCAGACACATAGCAGATAAAATTTAACACAGAGAAGTGTGAAGTGGTGCATTTTGGTGGGAAGAATGAGGAGAGGCAATATTAACTAAATGGTACAATTTTAAAGGGGTGCAGGAACAGAGAGACCTGGGGGTGCACAAGTCTTTGAAGGTGGGAGGACAAGTTGAGAAGGCCGTTAAGAAAGTATATCGAATCCTGGGCTTTATAAAT
>NC_090331.1:4769988-4927488 GCF_035084215.1 Heptranchias perlo
TTTTTCTGAGGATGTAACTAGCAGGGTAGATAAAGGGGAACCAGTGGATGTAGTATTTTTGGATTTTCAAACGGCATTCAATAAGGTGTCACATTTTTAACAATTCGTTCATGGGATGTGGGCATCGCTGGCGAGGCTGGCATTTATTGCCCATCCCTAATTGCCCTTGACAAGGTGGTGGTGAGCCGCCTTCTTGAACCGCTGCAGTCCTTGTGGTGATGCTTCTCCCACAGTGCTGTTAGGAAGGGAGTTCCAGGATTTTGACCCAGCGACGTTGAAGGAACGGCGATATATTTCCAAGTCGGGATGGTGTGTGACTTGGAGGGGAATGTGCAGGTGGTGGTGTTCCCATGTGCCTGCTGCTCTTGTCCTTCTAGGTGGTAGAGGTCGCGGGTTTGGGAGGTGCTGTCGAAGAAGCCTTGGCGAGTTGCTGCAGTGCATCCTGTGGATGGTACATACTGCAGCCACTGTGCGCCGGTGGTGAATGTTTAGGGTAGTGGATGGGGTGCCAATCAAGCGGGCTGCTTTATATTGGATGGTGTTGAGCTTCTTGAGTGTTGTTGGAGCTGACCTCATCCAAGCAAGTGGAGAGTATTCCATCACACTCCTGACTTGTGCCTTGTAGATGGTGGAAAGGCTTTGGGGAGTCAGGAGGTGAGTCACTCGCCGCAGAATACCCAGCCTCTGACCTGCTCTTGTAGCCACAGTATTTATATGGCTGGTCCAGTTAAGTTTCGGGTCAATGGTGACCCCCAGGATGTTAATGGTGGTGGTTGTTGGAGGCCAATCATCTCAGCCGTTGAATGTCAAGGGGAGGTGGTTAGACTCTCTCTTGTTGGAGATGGTCATTGCCTGGCACTTGTCTGGCACGAATGTTACTTGCCACTTATGAGCCCAAGCCTGGATGTTGTCCAGGTCTTGCTGCATGCAAGCTCGGACTGCTTCATTATTTGAGGGGTTGCGAATGGAACTGAACACTGCAATCATCAGCGAACATCCCCATTTCTGACCTTATGATGGAGGGAAGATCATTGATGAAGCAGCTGAAGATGGTTGGGCCTAGGACACTGCCCTGAGGAACTCATGCAGCAATGTCCTGGGGCTGAGATGATTGGCCTCCAACAACCACTGCCATCTTCCTTTGTGCTAGATATGACTCCAGCCACTGGAGAGTTTTCCCCCTGATTCCCATTGACTTCAATTTTACTAGGGCTCCTTGGTGCCACACTCGGTCAAATGCTGCCTTGATGTCAAGGGCAGTCACTCTCACCTCACCTCTAGAATTCGGCTCTTTTGTCCATGTCTGGACCAAAGCTGTAATGAGGTCTGGAGCCGAGTGGTCCTGGCGGAACCCAAACTGAGCATCGGTGAGCAGGTTATTGGTGAGTAAGTGCCGCTTGATAGCGCTGTCGATGACACCTTCCATCACTTTGCTGATGATTGAGAGTATATTGATGGGGCGGTAATTGGCCGGATTAGATTTGTCCTGCTTTTTGTGGACAGGACATACCTGGGCAATTTTCCACATTGTCAGGTAGATGCCAGTGTTGTAGCTGTACTGGAACAGCTTGGCTAGAGGCGCAGCTAGTTCTGGAGCACAAGTCTTCAGCACTACAGCTGGGATGTTGTCGGGACCCATAGCCTTTGCTGTATCCAGTGCACTCAGCCGTTTCTTGATATCACGTGGAGTGAATCGAATTGGCTGAAGACTGGCTTCTGTGATGGTGGGGATATCGGGAGGAGGCCGAGATGGATCATCCACTTGGCACTTCTGGCTGAAGATAGTTGCAAACGCTTCAGCCTTGTCTTTTGCACTCACGTGCTGGACTCTGCCATCATTGAGGATGGGGATGTTTGCAGAGCCTCCTCCTCCCGTTAGTTGTTTAATTGTCCACCACCATTCACGACTGGATGTGGCAGGACTGCAGAGCTTTGATCTGATCCGTTGGTTGTGGAATCGCTTAGCTTTGTTGCTTACGCTGTTTAGCATGCATGTTGTCTTGAGTTGTCGCTTCAACAGGTTGGCACCTCATTTTTAGGTACGCCTGGTGCTGCTCCTGGCATGCTCTTCTACACTCCTCATTGAACCAGGGTTGATCCACTGGCTTGTTGGTAATGGTAGAGTGAGGAATATGCCGGGCTATGAGGCTACAGATTGTGCTGGAATACAATTCTGCTGCTGCTGATGGCCCACAGCACCTCATGGATGCCCAGTTTTGAGCTGCTAGATCTGTTCTGAATCTATCCCATTTAGCACGGTGGTAGTGCCACACAACACGTTGGATGGTGTCCTCAGTGTGAAGACGGGACTTCGTCTCCACGAGAACTGTGCGGTGGTCACTCCTACCAATACTGTCATGGACAGATGCATTTGCGACAGGTAGATTGGTGAGGATGAGGTCAAGTAAGTTTTTCCCTCGTGTTGGTTCAGTCACCACCTGCCGCAGGCCCAGTCTGGCAGCTACGTCCTTCAGGACTCGGCCAGCTCGGTCAGTAGTGGTGCTACCGAGCCACTCTTGGTGATGGACATTGAAGTCCCCCACCCAGAGTAGTTTTGTGCCCTTGCTACCCTCAGTGCTTCCTCCAAGTGGTGCTCAACATGGAGGAGGACTGATTCATCAGCTGAGGGAGGAAGGTAGGTGGTAATCAGCAGGAGGTTTCCTTGCCCATGTTTGACCTGATGCCATGAGATTTCATGGGGTCCAGAGTCAATGTTGAGGTCTCCCAGGGTCACTCCCTCCTGACTGTATATCACTGTACCGCCACCTCTGGTGGGTCTGTCCTGCCGGTGGGACAGGACATACCCAGGGATGGTGATGGAAGAGTCTGGGACGTTGGCTGAAAGGTATGATTTTGTCAGTATGGCTATGTCAGGCTGTTGCTGGACTAGTCTGTGGGACAGCTCTCCCAATTTTGGCACAAGTCCACAGATGTTAGTGAGGAGGACTTTGCAGGGTCGACTGGGCTTGGTTTGCCATTGTCGTGTCCGGTGCCGGGTGGTCCGATGCCGGGTGGTCCGTCCGGTTTTATTCTTATTATGACTTTTCGTAGCGAGATTTTACAACTGAGTGGCTTGCTAGGCCATTTCAGAAGCCAATTAAGAATCAACCACATTGCTGTGGGTCTGGAGTCACATATAGGCCAGACCGGGTAAGGATGGCAGGTTTCCTTCCCTAAAGGACATGAAAGATTGTTACACAAGATAAGGGCTCATGGGGTTGGGGTTAATATATTAGCATGGATAGGGGATTGGTTAATGGATAGAAAAGAGAGTAGGAATAAACGGGTAATTTTCAGGTTGGCAGGCTGTAACTAGTGGGGCGCCGCATGGATCAATGCCTGAGCCTCAGCTATTTACAATCTATATTAATGACCTAGATGAAGGGACCGAATGTAATGTATCAAGTTTCATCGAATCATGGAAAGTTACGACACAGGAGGCCATTCGGCCGACTTTGTCCGTGCCGGCCGAAAAAGAACTATCCAGCTTAATCCCACTTTCCAACACTTAAAATCATAGAAAGTTACGGCACAGGAAGTCATTCGGCCCATCGTGTCCATGCCAGATGAAAAAGATGGAATGGGGATAGTGCAGGAAAATGGCGTTGAGGTAGAAGATCAGCCATTATCTTGTTGAATGGTGGAGCAGGCTCCAGGGTCTGGATGGCCTACTCCTGCTCCTATCCCTTATGTTCTTACATAAGAGCTATCCAGCTTAATCCCACTTTCCAGAACTTGGTCCGTAGCCCTGTAGGTTACGGCACTTCAAGTGCACATCCAAATACTTTTTAAATGAGTTGAGGGTTTCTGCATCTACCACCCTTTCAGGCATTGAGTTCCAGACCCCCATCACCCTCTGGGTGAAAAACATTCTCTTCAGCTCCAGTCTAATCCTTCTACCAATTACTTTAAATCTATGCCCCCATGTCACTGACCCCTCTGCTAAGGGAATTAGGTCCTTCCTGTCCATTCTATCTAAGCCCCTCCTAATTTTGTACACCTCAATTAAATCACCCCTCAGCCTCCTCTGTTCCTACGAAAACAACCCCAGCCTATCCAATCTTTCCTCAGCTAAAATTCTCCAGTCCTGGCAACATCCGCGTAAAACTCCTCTGTAGCCTCTCTAGTGCAATCACATATTTCCTGTAATGTGGTGACCAAAACTGTACACAGTACTCATGCTGTGGCCTAACTAGTGTGTTATACAGTTCTCGCATAACCTCCTTGCTCTTATACTCTATGCCTCGGCCAATAAAGGAAAGTATCCCGTATGCCTTTATTAAAAACCTTATCTACCTGTCCTGCTACCTTCAGGGATCTGTGGACATGCACTCCAAGGTCCCTCTGTTCCTCTACACCTCTCAGTATCCTCCCATTTATTGTGCATTCCCTTGCTTTGCTTGCCCTCCCCAAATGCATTACCTCACACTTCTCCAGATTGAATTCCATTTGCCACTTTTCTGCCCACCTGACCAGTCCACTGATATCTTCCTGTAGTCTATAGCTTTCCTCCTCACAGAAATCTTCAATTCATTTAAGTTTGCTGACGATACAAAACTAGATGGGAAAATAAACTGTGAGGAGGACACAAAGAGTCTGCAAAGGGATATAGACAGATTAAGTGAGTGGGTAAGAAAGTGGCAGATGGAGTATAATGTGGGGAAATGTGAGGTTATTCACTTTGGTAGGAAGAATAGAAAATCAGAGTAATTTTTATATGGTGAGAAACTATTAAATGTTGGTGTTCAGAGGGATTTGCGTGTCTTCGTACACGAAACACAGAAAGTTAACATGCAGGTACAGCAAGCAATTAGGAAGGCAAATGGTATGTTGGCCTTTATTGCAAGGGGGTTGGAGGACAAGAGTAAGGAAGTCTTGCTGCAGTTGTACATTGCTTTGATGAGGCCACACCTGGAGTACTGTACAGTTTTGGTCTCCTTACCTAAGGAAGGATATACTTGTCTTAGAGGTCGTGCAATGAAGGTTCACTAGATTGATTCTTGGGATAAAAGGGTTGTCCTATGAGGAGAGATTGAGTAGAATGGGCCTATACTCTCTGGAGTTTAGAAGAATGAGAGGTGATCTCATTGAAACATAAGATTATGAGAGGGCTTGACAGGGTTGATGCTGAGAGGCTGTTTCCCCTGGCTGGACAGTCTAGAACCAGCGGGAAAGTCTCAGGATAAGGGGTCGGACATTTAGGACTGAGATGAGGAGGAATTTCTTCACTCAGAAGGTTGTGAATCTTTGGAATTATCTATCCCAGAGGGCTCAGTCGTTGATTATATTCAAGGCTGAGATCGATAGATTTTTCGACTCTAATGGAATCAAGGGATAAGGGGATTGGGCAGGAAAGTGGAGCTGAGGTCGAAGATCAGCCTCGATCTTATTGAATGGCAGAGCAGGCTCGAGGGGCTGTATGGCCTACTCCTGCTCCTATTTCTTGCGTTCTTAAGGTAGTAAAATGTCCCAAGCCGCTTCACAGGAGCGTTATCAGCCAAAATGTGACACCAAGCCACATAAGGAGACTAAAGGCTTGGTCAAAGAGGTAGGTTTTAAGGAGCATCTTAAAGAAGGAGAGAGAGGTAGAGAGGCGGTGAGGTTTAGGGAGGGAATTCCAAAACATTGGTCCTAGGCAGCTGAAGACACGGCCGGCAATGGTGGAGCGATGGAAATCGGGTTGTAGAAGAGCCCAGAATTGGAGGAATGCAGAGTTCTCAGAGGGTTGTAGGGCTGGAGATGGTTGCAGAGATACAACAAGAACAACAACAACTTGATTTATATAGCATCTTTAACATAGTAAAATGTCCCAAGGCGCTTCACAGGAGCATTAGCAAACAAAATCTGACACCAAGCCACATAAATAGATATTAGGACAGGTGAAAAAGGTAGGTTATAAGGAGCCACCAATGGTGGAGCGATTAAAATCGGGGACACACAAGAGGCATGAATTGGAGGAGTGCAGAGATCTCGGAGGGCTGGAGGAGATTACAGAGGTAGAGAGGGGCGAGGCCATGGAGGGATTTGAAAGCAAGGATGAGAATTTTAAAATCGAGGCGTTCCCAGACCGGGAGCTAATGTAGGTCAGCGAGCACAGGGATGATGGGAGAACGGGATTTGGTGTGAGTTAGGATACATCCAGCAGAGTTTTGAATGAGTTCAAGTTTATGGAGGGTGGAGGATGGGAGGCCAGCCAGGAGAGCATTAGAATAGTCAAGTCTAGAGGTAACAAAGGCATGGATGAGGGTTTCAGCAGCAGATGAGCTGAGGCAGGTGCGGAGACGGGCGATGTTACGGAGGTGGAAGTAGGTGGTCTTGGTGACGGAGCAGATACATGGTCTGAAACTCATCTCAGGGTCAAATAGGACACCAAGGTTTGAATGGTCTGGTTCAGCCTCAGACAGTGGCCTGGGAGATGAATGGAGTTTGTGGCTAGGAAATGGAGTTTGTGGTCTTCCCAATATTTAGTTGGAGGAAATTTTTGCTCATCGGACAAGAAATAAGGCAAATGACAGACAGTGGAGAAGTTGAGTGAGGTGGTGGTGAGGTCGAGCTGGGTGTCATCAGCGTACATGTGAAATCTGATTATGTCACCGAGGGGCAGCATGTAGATGAGAAATAGGAGGGGCCAAGCATAGATCCTCGGGAGGACTCCAGAGGTAATGGTGTGGGAGCAGGAAGAGGAGCCATTGCAGGTGATTCTCTGGCTATGACTGGATAGATAAGAATGGAACCAGGCGAGCGCATCCCCAACCAGCTGGACGATGGAAAGGCGTTGGAGGAGGATGGTGTGGTCAACCACGTCAAAGGCTGCAGGCAGGTCGAGAAGGATGAGGAGAGATATTTTACCATGGTCACAGTCACATAGGATGTAATTTGTGACTTTGATAAGGGCCATTTTAGTACTGTGGCAGGGCAGAAACCTGATTGCAGGGAATCAAATATGGAGTTGTGGGAAAGATGGGCATGGTTTTGGGAGGCAACAACACGTTCAAGGACGTTGGAGAGGAAAGGGAGGTTGGAGATGGGGTGGTAGTTTGCAAGGGCAGAGGGGTCAAGGGTGGGTTTTTTGAGGAGGGGGGTGACGACAGCAGATTTGAATGGGAGGTGGATAGTACCCGAGGAGAAGGAACCGTTAACGATATCAGCTAGCATGGGGGCCAGGGAGGGAAGTTGGGTGGTCAGCAGTTTGGTGGGAATAGGGTTGGGGGAGCAGGAGGTGGGTCTCATGGTCAAGATGAGCTCGGAGAGGGCATGAGGGGAGATAGGAGAGAACCTAGAGAAAGGTGCGAGTTCAGGGCTAGGGCAGGGGGAACCTTAGGGGAAGTTTGGTTTGGTGGACTAGGAGAAGGAGGGGAAGCACCATGGGCAGCTGAATGGATGGTCTCAATCTTAGTGGCAAAGAAGTCCATGAGCTCCTCGCTGAAATGTCACTGGATATGCACGTGAATACTGACCACACAAAGCCTTCAGCAGGGGATCACAAAGAGCGCCCACCGCAAATCGAAAACTCAACCTCCCGCGATTCCTCGGCCATCGAAGATGAAGTAAATGAATCGTTAGGTTGAAGAAGTCACGCAGTCAGCAGCGAATGAGGCCTATCTCGGCCAAAAGATTTCCCTGAGTTTATTTTTAGAAAAGATATATCTGACTACATTGATAACTACCTTAGGAAATGCAAGCAGTTGTATGTTGAGGCTATTCTCATTGGAGGTGAGGGTGGAGGGGGCAGGGGAGAGGGGTTTAACAGCGGAGCGGAGAAGAGAAGCTGGGGGTTATCTTTGCATTCCAGGATGATCCTGGAATAGTGAGCAGTTTTGGCAGAGGAGAGGGAGAGATAGGGAGAGGAAAGGCCATGGAGGGATTTGAGCACAAGGACTTCCACCTCAAAGACACTGAGTGGCAATGCAGGAATGTGTGAGTCCTTTTCAGCATAAGGACTAAGAGCTCAGTATGTGCTTGAAATGTGTTAGTACAACAACTGAAACCTGAATAAGAATCTCTTTCTTGGAAATAACTCCTGTTAACTAAAGGACAGACAATTCCACATGTCATCTTGAAGTGGCCCGAACTGCTGCCAGGCTAGAATCCTTTCTACAGATGCAGCTCTGTTTCTGTCGATGGAGTTTCAACTGCGCCTGCATTTCCTGTCCATTTGAACTGTTTTCTGAGCTTTAATAACCTGAGAACACTTATCGATTCACTGATCCTCCTCTCCGATAGAGATTTGTGCCCCCGTACAATTTTGCAGATCTTTCCTGGCCCTGTTGTTCCACAAATGCATCTCACTTTCTATCATTCTAGTATCAATTGCTGCAGCATTTACACTGGCGGGAGGATATGATTACAGTGTGACAAGCTAATATAGGCTGTTTCTTTATAAATGCGGGTATAGGGATTTATAATGGGCGAAGTTAATAAGAAGTGGACACAATGTACAATTTTTAATATATTACTAGTCAATCTCCCGTAGTATGGTACACAGTAAGTCAGACAGTATGGTCACTTTCTTACCTGTCTCTGATGTCTTCGTATTTTGCTGTTTCTCTCTGTCTCTCCTCTCTTGCTTCTGTCTCTCTTGTCATTTACTTTTTCTTCTTTTCTGCTTTTTCTCCTTAACTTTTTTAGTTTAACTCTGTCGTCTTCTGCTTCTCTCTGTCTTTTTCTTTTCTTCTATCCTTTTGGGTGGGAGGTGGTGGGTGGTATGGTGTGGTGTGGCAGGAAAAGAATCCAACAAATACTGCAGGCTGCATATGGGGCGGAGGTTGAAGTAAAAATGTGGCCCTCAGCGGCTTCCTTCTGATCCTCTCCACCAATCATTGCTGCTTCTTCCCACCCCTTGTCCCCCACCCAGTCCCCTTCCTATCACCCCCTCACTCTTATCACTACCCCAACCTCTTCTCCTTTGAACTACCTGCTCTACTCATGTATTCTACCCTCCCCCTTCCTCTGTTATCAAGAACCTCCCTTCAACCCTCCAACTACTCCACCACTCCCACTGGCTCACACCAAGAGCAGGTGCAAAATGTTAGATGACCCCTCATTCTTGACCAGTTTCCCTCCTCCCACCGTTCTATCTATTTTCCCTCCAAGAGGATTTATTTGCTTTCAAACTTCAATTTGTTTTTAAAAAAAAATATCAAATTAGAATGAAGAAACTGTCTTCCTTTTTCTCTCACTCTCTCTCAACCTATCCCCCCTTTCTCTCCCACAACCCCTCTCTCAACCTCCCTACTGCTGGTGCGGAGGATAAACACCAGCACTAACTGGTTGGGCCGAATGACCTGTTTCCATCCTGTAATTTCTATGTAACCCTCCCTCAGTTTCAATCCCCCCCATAACTGTCCTGTTTCTCTCAACTTCTCTCTCTCAAACCCCCTCACTCTCCATCTCCACTCTCTCTCAACTCCGTTCGATCTCAATCCCCCTCTCCACCACCTCGCTCCTCCCCTCCCCTTTCTACCCCTTGCTTCCCTCAAAGATGCTGTTTACTCTCAAAATCTAACTTTGAAACAAAAATTAAATTAGATTGGTCAAACTGTGTCTGCCTTTCCTTCTATTTGTGCCTTTCTATCTATCTCTCAATTACCTCCTATCTCATATGTGCTAATCCCCAGTGTCACCTGCCCCAATAAAATCGGGTCTGTTGCCCGACAGATGTTCCCGCTACCTCTCACATTCTCTCCCAGGCCATTCCTCCTATCCTGAACCTTTCCTCTCAGCCCTGCACTGAAAAAGCCATGTTCCCAACTAAGGTCCATTACAACAACTTGTATTTGGATAGTGCCTTTAACATAGAAAAACTGCTCCAAGGCGTTTCACAGAAGCGCAATCAGACAAAAATAGATGCCGAGCCAAAGAAGGAGATATTACAAGGGGTGACTAAAAGCTTGGTCAAACAGATGAGTTTTAAGGAGGGTCTTAAAGGAGGAGAGGGAAGTGGAGAGGTTTAGGGAATGAATTCCAGAATGTATGGCCTAGATGGCTGACTATACGGCCATCAATGATGGGGCGACGCACAAGAGAAGAGTCAGAGGAATGGAGAGTTCTTGGGACAGGTTCTAGGGCTGGATAAGGTTACAGAGATAGGGTGGGGTGAGGCCATGAGGGATTTAAATACGAGTACGTAGATTTTAAATTTGAGGCATTGGGGGAACAGGAGCCAATGTAGGTCAGCGAGCACAGGGGTGATTGGTGAGTGGGACTTAGTTGGAGATATGATAACGGACAGCAGAGGTTTTGATGAACTGAAGTTTGTGGTTCGTGGAGGATGGGAAGCTGTCTCGCAGAGCACCGCACCTTCGGAAGGACATTTGGCCTTGGAGGGAGTGCAGCATAGGTTTACTAGAATGATACCCGGACTTCAAGGGTTAAGTTACGAGGAGAGATTACACAAATTGGGTTTTTTTCTCGAGTTTAGAAGGTTAAGGGGTGATCTGATCGAAGTTTATAAGATATTAAGGGGAACAGATAGGGTGGAGAGAGAGAAACTATTTCCGCTGGTTGGGGATTCTAGGAGTAAAGGGAACAGTCTAAAAATTAGAGCCAGACCTTTCAGGAGTGAGATTAGAAAACATTTCTACACACAAAGGGTGGTAGAAGTTTGGAACTCTCTTCCACAAATGGCAATTGATACTAGCTCAATTGCTAAATTTAAATCTGAGATAGATAGCTTTTTGGCAACCAAAGGTATTAAGGGATATGGGCCAAAGGCAGGTATATGGAGTAAGATCACAGATCAGCCATGATCTTATTAAATGGCGGAGCAGGCACGAGGGGCTGAATGGCCTATTCCTGTTCCTATGTTCCTATAGAGCATTGGATTGTTGAGTCTGGAGGTGACAATGGCATTGAGAATTTCAGCAACAGATGGGCTGAGGCTGGAGTAGAGGCGGGTGATGTTACGGAAGTGGGAGTAGGCGGTCCTTGTGATGAAGAAGATATGGGGTCGGAAATGCATGTCAGGATCCAATAGGATGCCATGGTTGCAAACAATCTGGTTCAACCCGAGACAGTAGCTGGGGAGGAGAATGCAATCGTTGGCGAGAGTAGTTTGTGGTGGGGGCCAAGGACGATGACTTCGGTCATCCTAATGTTTAACATAAGAGCATAAGAGATAGGAGCATGAGTAGGCCATTCAGCCCCTTGAGCCTGCTCTGCCATTTAATGCGATCGATCATGGCTGATTTGATTTTTACCTCAACTTCACTTTCCCGCCCTTTCCCCATATCCTTTGACTCCCTCGCTGATCAAAAATGTGTCTAATTCAGCCTTGAATGTATCCAGTGATTCAGCCTCCACAGCTTTTTGGGATAAAGAATTCCAAAGATTCACAACTCTCTGGGAGAAGAAATTCCTCCTCATTTCCATCTTGAACAGGCGACCCCTTATTCTGAGACTATGCCTCCTAGTTTTAGATTCCCTCATGAGGGGTAACATCCTCTCAGCATCTACCCTATTGAGTCCCCTCAGAATCTTGTATGTTTCAATAAGATCTCCTCTCATTCTTCTAAACTCCAATGAGTATAGACCCAACCTGTTCAATCTTTCCTCATAAGACAACCCTTCCATACCCGGAATCAACCTGGTGAACCCTCTCTGAACTGCCTCCAATGCAAGTATGTCCTTCCTTAAATAAGGGCACCGGAACTGTACGCAGTACACCAGATGTGGTCTCACCAGCACCCTGTACAGTTGTAGCATGACTTCCCTGCTTTTATATTCCATCCCCCTAGAAATAAAGGCCAATATTCCGTTTGCCTTCCGGATTACCTGCTGCACCTGTATGTTGACTTTTTGTGTTTCATGTACGAGGACACCCAGATCCCTCTGTACCGCAGCATTTTGTAGTATTTCTCCATTCAAATAATATTTTGCTTTATTATTTTTCTTCCCAAAATGGATGACTTCACATTTTCCCACATTATATTCCATCTGCCAAATTTTTGCCCATTCGCTTAACCTGTCAATATCCCTTTGCCCTCATCGCAACTTGTTTTTCCACCTATCTTTGTATCAGCAGCAAATATGGCCACAAGGCACTCTGTTCCTTCATCCAAGTCATTGATATATATTGTAAATAGTTGAGGCCCCAGCACTGATCCCTGCGGCACCCCATTAGTTACAGATTCCCATTTTGAAAATGACCCTTTTATCCCGACTCTTTGTTTTCTGTTAGTTAGCCAATCCTCTATCCATGCCAGTATATTACCCCCAACACCATGAGCTCTTATCTTGTGCAGTAATCTTTTATGTGGCACCTTATCGAATGCCTTTTGGAAGTCCAAATATACTGCATCCATTGGTTCCCCTTTATCCACCCTGCCCGTTACCTCCTCAAAGAACTCTAATAAATTTGTCAGACACGATTTTCCCTTCATAAAACCATGTGGACTCTCCTTGATTGTATTATGAGTCTCCAAATGTCCTGCTACTACTTCCTTAATAATGGATTCTAGCATTTTCCCAATGACAGATGTTAGGCTAACTGGTCTATACTTACCTGCGTTCTCTCTCACTCCCTTTTTGAATAGGGGTGTTACGTTTGCGGTTTTCCAATCCGCTGGGACCTTTCCAGAATCTAGTGAATTCTGGAAGATTACAACCAATGCATCCACTATCTCTGTAGCCACTTCCTTTAAGACCCTCGGATGCAAGCCATCAGGTCCAAGGGACTTGTCAGCCTTTAGACCCATTAGTTTACCTAGTACATTTTCTCTAGTGATCGTGATTGTTTTTAGTTCCTCCCTCCCCTTTGCCCTTTGATTTTCTACTATTTTTGGTATGTATTAGTGTCTTCTACTGTGAAGACAGATACAAAATATCTGTTCAATTCCTCTGCCATTTCCTTGTTAACTGGAGGAAACTGCGACTCATTCAAGACTGGATATTGGACAAACAGTCTGTCAACATTATATTAAAAGCACTTGCTTCCTGCAAAACTGACTGAGCAACATGTAAGATGTGCTTGTACATAAGAAAAAAGCAGATGCATAGGTCTAATTACAAAGCAGTTATCTCCAGTTCAGATAACTGTTAGAGATGTCTTCTTGTGGTTCATAAAGCTGTCAATAAGTTTACTGACTGTAATTTGCCAGATTATACAGAAACAGATATAATGGCAAACCCCACTTGTTCCAAAGACCTTTTATAATTAATTTCTGACCTTATTAGTCATCAATTAACCAGCCATTCCGCAATTCCTTCTTGTGCAGCCTCTCCTTATACCATGAAAGCTGCAATTGGTAAGACAGCAGGGTCTGATGGTAATAGACTGCCCCAATTACCATTATAGCTCTGGTACATCAGGACTTGCACTAAAACTAAGGTTCCCAGTTTTTGCCTAAGAACAGCACCAGAAAGGGAGCAAGACATGGGTAGGAGGATTCACAGCTTGAATTGTGATTTGATGTTACTGATAATGAAAATTCACAGAAAAGCTTAATTAAATAATAGCTTCACATCATAAGACACAGAAGCAAATGGAAAAACTTCTGTTCCAAAAATCAGAAATAATTTGCATTTTAGAAATTTTCAGACACTTCACTCAAAAGTGATTGTTATAAAACCAGTCTAATGACACACTCTAAACAAAATATCTCCTTCTTCCTACATTACAACAGTGACTTCACTTCATTGGCGTAAAGCACTTTGGGATGTCCTGAGGTTGTGAAAGGCACTCGATAAATGCAAGTCTTTCTTTTTTAATTCACAGTCCTGCAAGTTCAATATATGTGATGATACCTCTCTGCTCTTTGATGATACATGGCTAATTGGCATGACCATAGATTTCAAGATCAGGGAGATTTCACAAATGTATTTATGATGCCATTGCACAGTGACCAGAGGAATTCTTACTCCATGGAGCTGTGCTTATTTTTAAGAGTTAGATGCAGCAAAACAAGTTATATCTTTGATCTAAAATAAGTGATATTTGCAGATATATGCATGTAACAGGTTCTGATTCGATTACATGGCAAGTGAGAGATTATAAATTTTCAGAATTTCTGTTTCTCTGTCCAGTCACATTCTCCACCAGAGCAGCCATCTATCTGGTTTTGGTATAGAGTGGCAATGGGACGGGGGGAGCTACAGATCTGGGGGAAGACAAGCCATCGCAGGAGGGAGGGTGCCAGAGATCGGGGCTCGGTGGGGGGAGGTTGCTTATTGCAGCAAGGGGGAGAGAGAGGCCCCGGTTGGCAGAAGGAAGGCCTAAGGCTTCCTTGAGGGGCCGGGAGGAACCTCTCCTGCTCCTCCTGGCCCACAAGGAGTGCTATAAAATGCACTCACTTCTGGAGCCTACAGCTCCCAGCTCCATTTTGCTGCCGGGTTTCCTGAGCCCTGGGAAACCCGCGCGGCAACTGTTCAATTTAAATCAGGCTCCCAATTGCACTGTAGGAGCCTGATTTAAATATGTTAATAAAATATCCCGCCTCTCGTTCCCCATTTAAATTTTTTTTAACCCTCCCCAAATCCTCTCCTACCTGTCGTGGAGGGGGGTTAATATTGAGGTCCTAAAGTCTATTTTTAAAAAATATACGTCCATTCCCCCCCACCTCAACCTTTGCTTAAGTGTCTTACGTTGTTGGAAGCTTTAACTTTATTGAAGTTACTATAAGGTTTTCACTCATCAACAACTGTCACAAGATCATGCATTTCTGTAGCGCTTCTCACATACACAAAAATATCTCAGAGGACTTTATAGGATGGGGAACAAAGCGTGGACATCAATCAGGAGGGAGAAAAGGAAAAAATAGGTTGAGGAGGCAAAAGAACAGATGCAGTAAAGGTTTTGGAGAGGTTTTTTAGGCAGGTAGTGAATTGAAAAGGCAAGAGCAATGGAGAGAGCTGCAGACTGCAGAGTATAATGACTGAATGGATGGTCTCTGATAGTGGAGCGAAAGAAGTGGGGAACAAAAAGTAGGCCAGTGTCAAAGGACAAGAAGCTACATGCACAAACAGCTGCGGTGATCAACAAGATGGGACACAGAGGAATTTGAAAGTGAAGACAAAGACCTTCAAGTCAATTCTCTAGGAAACCAATGGATCTTGGCAAGGACAGAGGTAGTGAAGGTGAGGGTGAAAATGTGGGCAGGGGTGTTCTGGATGAACTGTAGTTTATGGAGGGTGGAGACTAGCAAGGCTTCTCAGTACTTTGAGGTAATAAATGTGTTGATAAGGATTTCAATTGCAGAGGGAAAGTGGGATGGGTAGAGACGGATGATGTTCTGGAGGTAGAAGAAAGCGATCTCGGTAATAGATCAGATGTCAGGTAGAAAGCTGAGCTCAAGTTCATGCTGCACACCAGGATTCTGCAACTCTGTATTTAACAAAAGTGGCAGCCGAGAAGATTAACAGTCAAGACCAGATGTGCAATACATATCTGTTGGAGACAAACAGATGGCTTCTGTTTTGCTAATATTTAGTAGGAAGAAGCGTTGTCTCATGAAATAGCAATAACAGCTTGCATTTGAACAGCACGTTTAAATTAATAAAATGCCACAAAATACTTCATATAGAAAGATGATCATTGAGTGGTACAGCACTTAGCAGAGTTAATCATAGACAAAATTAAACGGGATTGTTTTGAGTATTCTAAAGGCAGGGAGGGAAGTAGGAAGGCACAGTGGTCCTAGAGGGTGAGGCCGAGATTGTTTGGAAGGTTTGCACCAAGTGAAGTACTCCCCAAGGAGGGATGAATAGGAGGATCGTAGGCTTGGAGGTGGTTGAAAAGTTGGTTGGGACAAGGTAATAGAGGGATTTGTAAATGAAGAAATGATTCTGAATTTGGAGAATTGGGAGACAGGGAACCATTGAAGTTTACAGCACACAAGGAGGCTGTTCAGCCAATAGTGTCTGTGTTGTTTCTATGTTAGAGTAATCCAAAACTAATCTCAATGCCATGCTCTTTCCAATAGCACTGTACCTTCCTCTGCTTCAAACGTTTGCACATTTCTTCCTTAGAAGATACAATGGTCGCTGCATTAATTACTCCCTGTGGCAAATCATTCCATGCTCTAACAACACTTAATTTTGTCCTATTCTCTCTCCTCACTCTTTTAGTGAAGATCCCTGATCACCAGCTTCACAATGAGAAGAATGTTATTTCCTATTCATCCTATCAAAACCCTGCATAATTTTTTTAAAAACCCTATTCAATCTCCTCTTTGTCTTTGCTGCAGTGGAAGAAGTCCCAGAATGTCATCTCCTCATTATACTTTCGCTTCCCTAGTATCATCCTGGTGAATCTATGCAGTATGCTCTCTATGGCCTTAATGGCCCGGAATTTGCTGAAAAAATAACGCGAGTTAAAGGCGCACGCTATTATTAGTGTGTAAAAAATCCAGCAATTTGTGGTGAGGAAGAGATACGCCATGAGTTGTGAAATGCCACCAATTGCTGAACGATTTGCTCCGCCGTTAGTCTCACAAAAACCAAAGCTCGCAGTCAACCGCCCCATGAGTGTCAATAAATTGCCGCATTTGCACTGTAAAAACAAATTAAACTCACCGCAGAAAGTTAGAGCTGCTACTTAACGGTGTAAGGACCCTGTTAATGGGGTGATTTATATTTCCAATAGCCTTCCACTTTGAAGCCAGTTAGCAATTAAATGATAATTGTTCTGCACATGCCACATAAAGCACGCAACCAGGATGCAAGTTAAACTGATTTAGAACATAAGAAATAGGAGCAGGAGTAGGCCAATCGGCCCTTCGAGCCTGCTCCGCCATTTAATAAGATCATGGCTGATCTGATCCTAACCTCAAATTTAAATTCATGTCCAATTTCCTGCCCGCTCCTGATACAGCACAGGAGGCCATTCAGCCCATCGTGCCTGTGCCGGCTCTTTGAAAGAGCTATCCAATTAGTCCCACTCCCCTGCTCTTTCCCCATAGCCCTGCAAATTTTTCCCCTTCAAGTATTTATCCAATTCCCTTTTGAAAGATACTATTGAATCTGCTTCCACCACCCTTTCAGGCAGCGCATGCCAGATCATAATAACTCGCTGCGTAAATATTTTTTTCCTCATGTCGCCTCTGGTTCTTTTGCCAATTACGTTAAATCTGTGTCCTCTGGTTACCGAACCTTCGGCTATTGGAAACTATTTCTTCTTATTTACTCTATCAAAACTGTTCATGATTTTGAAAACCTCTATCAAATCTCCCTTAGCCTTCTCTCCTCTAGGGAGAACAACCCCAGTTTGTCGAGGCGCTCCACGTAATTGAAGTCTCTCATCCCTGGCACCATTCTAGTAAATCTTCTCTGCACCCTCTAAGTCCTTGACATCCTTCCGAAAGTGCGGTTCCCAGAATTGGCCACAATACTCCAGCTGTGGCCTAACCAGTGTTTTATAAAGGTTTAGCATAACTTCCTTGCTTTTGTACTTTATGTCTCTATTTATAAATCTCATATGTCTTTTCATCAGCTTTCTCAACCTGTCTTGCCACCTTCAAAGACTGGTTAGGAGTTGGGGTCAGGGGTCAGTGGTTAGGGTTAGGAGTTGGGGTCAGGGGTCAGTGGTTAGGAGTTGGAGTTAGGGGTCAGTGGTTAGGGTTAGGACTTGGGGATAGGGTTAGGAGTTGGGGTCAGTAGTTAGGAGTTGGGGTTAGTGGCTAGGAGTTGGAGTTAGGGGGTCAGTGGTTAGGGGTAAGAGTTGGGGTTAGGTGTCAGTGGTTAGGGTTAGGAGTTGGCGTCAGTGATTAGGGTTAGGAGTTGGGGTTAGGGGGTCAGTGGTTAGGGTTAGGAGTTGGGGTCAGTGGATAGGGTTAAGAGTTGGGTTTAGGGGGTCAGTGGTTAGGGTTAGGACTTGGGGATATGGTTAGGAGTTGGGGTCAGTAGTGAGGAGTTGGGGTTAGGGGTCAGTGGCTAGGATTTGGAGTTAGGGGGTCAGTGGTTAGGGGTAGGAGTTGGGGTTGGGGGTCAGTGGTTAGGGTTAGGAGTTGGGATTAGGGGTCAGTGGTTAGGGTTAGGAGTTGGGATTAGGGGTCAGTGGTTAGGAGTTGGCGTCAGTGATTAAGGTTAGGGGGTCAGTGGTTAGGGTTAGAAGTTGGGGTCAGTGGTTAGGGTTAGGAGTTGGGGTTAGGAGTCAGTGGTTAGGGTTAGAAGTTGGGGTCAGTGGATAGGGTTAGGAGTCAGTGGTTATGGTTAGGAGTTGAGGTTAGGGGTCAGTGGTTATGGTTAGGAGTTGGGGTTCGTGGTTAGGGTTAGGAGTTGAGGTTAGGGGTCAGTGGTTCGGAGATTCGATCAATAGTTAGGGTTAGACACCGCTTTTATCAGAAACACCTTCTTCCCATCCCCAATTTCTCTTCCCTCTTCCTCCACATACCACCCCCCTCTCCCCACACACGATCCCACCCTAAACCACCGCCACTTTTCAGGACTCACCTCTTCTTATATTTTTCCTTATCCGCCTTGAGGCAGTTCAGTTCCTTCTGCTGCTCCTCCAGCCTGAGCTTCAAGTCGTTCCTCGCCTTCTGGAAGATGGCTTCGACGCGGGCGGTCTCCTCCTTCTCGGCCAGCTTGAGCTCGGCCAGCAGCTCCTTGTTTTTGCGCATCAGGCTGAGGATGGTGTTGTTGATGTACTTGGCGAAGCGGTCGTTGAGGTCCTTGAAGCGCTCCTTGCCGTCTTCCAGGCCATCGTGCAGCTCCTTCTCCACCTGCTCGCCGGTTTTGTCGGGGTAGCTGGCCACCGGCCTCTGGCACGACGAGTGCATGTCTCCGCGATCGGGGTGGGGTACCCGGCAGCCGTCGTCGCTGCTCTTCTTTCAGTGGAAATTTTTTTTTTAAATGAAAAGAATGGAGTTAAATTCAAATTCTCGCCAGTTTGTTGGCGTTTCTCGGTGGTGGGGGGGAAGGGGGGGTTTTGGGGGGGGAAAAAAATAAAAACTCACAGGCGCGCACCAAACGCTTCGGCCAACCGTTTCGACGCCGTCCGTTTACTGTTGTCCGCTTCGAAGCCGTTAAACGCCGTCCCGCGCTCGCTCCCCCTCCCGCCTCGGTCTCAAGCCCCGCCCATTCAACCCAAAACAAAGCCTGCGCTCAACACCGCGCGCCCAACCGACAACCCGCGCGCCACCGCCTCGCGCGGCCGCGTGCCGGCTCCGACCTCGGCACGCGGCCACGCGCTCACGGCTCGAACGCTCCTCTTTCTTCGCGCATGCGCGCAAGGTTCCTCTTTCCCCGCTGTTCGACTCTGGCGCCTTTTTTCCCCTGGCGTCCGACTTGAAGGTTCACCCTCAGCGAAACAAAGCTTGCGTTATCCTGCGCAGAATGAATGCAGTAACCCCTCCCACGATTAATGGACTAAAGGTGGGTCAGTGTTATTATTTTTAATGATGCTAGTCCATCTCCAATGCCGATGCGTACAGGATGCAAGGCGAAGTGCCGCGTGCAAGCGAAGTAGGGTTTTTTTTAATTCGTTCATGGGATGTGGGCGTCGCTGGCGAGGCCGGCATTTATTGCCCATCCCTAATTGCCCTTGAGAAGGTGGTGGTGAGCCGCCTTCTTGAACCGCTGCAGTCCGTGTGGTGAAGGTTCTCCCACAGTGCTGTTGGGAAGGGAGTGCCAGGATTTTGACCCAGCGACGATGAAGGAACGGCGATATATTTCCAAGTCGGGATGGTGTGTGACTTGGAGGGGAACGTGCAGGGTTAGAGGACATAAGCGAGCAGTCATCAGTCAATTCCTTTTTTAAAGTCATAGAATGATACAGCACAGAAGGAGGCCATTCGGCCCATCTTGCCTTTGCCGGCTCTTTGAACGAGCTATCCAGTTAGTCCCTTTCCCCATAGCACAGCAAATTTTCCCCTTCAAGTATTTATCCAATTCCCTTTTGAAAGTTACTATTGAATCTGTTTCCACCGCCCTTTCACGCAGTGCATTCCAGATCATAACAACTCACATAAAAAAATCTCCTCATCTCCCCTCTGGTTCTTTTGCCGATCACCTTAAATCTGTGACCTCTGGTTACCGACCCTCCTGCCACTGGAAACCGTTTCTCCTTATTTACTCTATCAAAACCGTTCATGATTTTGAACACCTCTATCAAATCTCCCATTAACCTCCTCTGTTCTAAGGAGAACAATCCCAGCTTCTCCAGTTTCTCCACATAACTGAAGTCCCTCACCTCTGGTACCATTCTAGAAAATCTCTCCTGCACCCTCTCTAAGGCCTTCACATCCTTCCTAAAGTGCGGTGCCCAGAACTGAACACAATTCTCCAGTTGTGGCAGAACCAGTGTTTTATAAAGGTTCATCATAACCTCCTTGCTTTTGTGTTCAATGCCTCTATTTATAAAGCCAAGGATCCCCTATGCTTTCTTAACCGCTTTCTCAACCTGCCCTGCCACGTTCAATGATTTGTGCACATACATCCCCCGACCTCTTTGCTTCTGCACCCTTTTTAGAATTGACCCTTTAGTTTATATTGCCTTTCCAAGTTATTCCTACCAAAATGTATCACTTTACACTTTTCTGCGTTAAATTTCATCTGCCACATGTCCGCCCATTCCACCAGCCTATGTCTACTTGAAGTCTATCACTATCCTCCTCAATGTTCACTACCCTTCCAAGTTTTGTGTCATCTGCAAATTTTGAAATTGTGCCCTGTATACCCAAGATCAAGTCATTAATATATATCAAAAAGAACAATGGTCCTAGTACCGACCCCTCGGGAACACCACTGTACACCTCCCTCCAGTCCGATAAACAACTGCTCACCACTACTCTGTTTCCTGGAACTGAGGCAATTTTGTATCCATGCTACCACTGCCCCCTTTATTCCATGGGCTTCAACTTTGCTGACAAGGCTATTATGTGGCACGTTATCAAAAGTCTTTTGGAAGTCCATATATACCACATCAACCGTATTGCCCTCATTGACCCTCTCTGTTACCTCATCAAAAAACTCAATCAAGTCAGTTAAGCATGATTTCCCTTTAACAAATCCGTGCTGGCTTACCTTTATTAATCCACGCTTGTCCAAGTGACAGCTAATTTTGTCCCGGATTATCGTTTCTAGCGATAAAATCAGCGATAAAAGGAGGAGCGAGACAGAAGAGAGAGCGGAGTGTAAGATCAGTGATAAGAGGAGGAGCAAGAGGAGAGAGAGAGCGGAGCGCAGGATCGGTGATAAAAGGGGGAGCGAGAGAGGAGAGAGAGCGGAGCGTGGGATCACCAATAAGAGGAGGAGCAAGAGAGGAGAGAGAGAGAACGGAGCGCGGGATCAGCAATAAAAGGAGGAGAGAGAGAGTGGAGCGTGCCATCAGTGATAAAAGGAGGAGTGAGAGAGGATAGAGAGAGAGAGTGGAGCGCAGGCGGGGAGAGAGGTGATAAAAACAACTAATGTGATGTCAGCACAAGGGAAGGAGCTGATTGGTGAGTAGCTGGTGAGTGTTTTCTTTTTCTGGTGAGTGTTTTTTTTAAAGTCTTTAAGATTATTTTTATTAAGTTTAGTTAGTAATATAATAAATCGAGGCATGTCAGGGCAGCTCAGACCCGTCGAATGCACGGCCTGTGCCACGTGGGAACTCCAGGATGCTTCCTGTGTCCTGGACAACCACAGGTGCAGGAAGTGTCGTCAGCCCGAGGAGCTTGAGTTCCGGGTTTTGGAGCTTGAGCAACAGTTGGCGTCACTGCAGTACATCTGTGAGGCTGAGAGTTTTGTGGATGACACGTTCCAGGAGGTGGTCACCCCACAGCTTAAAAGAGTGCAGGGAGAGAGGGACTGGGTGACTGCCAGACAGACAAGGAGGACCTAGCAGGTAGCGCAGGAG
The DNA here is from genome assembly GCF_035084215.1 of Heptranchias perlo. Taxonomy (NCBI): domain Eukaryota; kingdom Metazoa; phylum Chordata; class Chondrichthyes; order Hexanchiformes; family Hexanchidae; genus Heptranchias; species Heptranchias perlo. Next base: position 4,791,761 of record NC_090331.1, read on the forward strand.
CCCCCTGAGGGCATCGCGCTCTCTAACATAGAAAATAGGAACACGAGTAGGCCATTCGGCCCTTCGGGCCTGCTCCGCCATTCAAAATGATCATGGCTGATCGTCTAACTCAGTACCCTGTTCCCGCTTTTTCCCCATTTCCCTTGATCCCTTTAGCATTAAGAAATATATCTATCTCCTTCTTGAATATATTTAATCCCTTGGCCTCCACTGCCTTCTGTGGTAGAGAATTCCACAGATTCACCACCCTCTGAGTGAAGAAATTTCTCCTTATCACGGTTTTAAATGGCATACCCCCTATCCTGAGACTGTGACCCCTGGTTCTGGACTCCCCAGCCATCGGGGACATCCTCCCTGCATCTAGTCTGTCTAGTTCTGTTGGAATTTTATATGTTTCGATGAGATCACCTCTCATTCTTCTAAACTCTAGTGAATATAGGCCGAGTCGACACAATCTCTCCTCATACATCAGTCCTGCCATCCCAGGAGTCAGTCTGGTAAACCTTCGTTGCACTCCCTCCATGGCAAGGACATCCTTCCTCAGATGAGGAGACCAAAAGTGCACACAGTACTCCAGATGTGGTCTTACCAAGGCCCCAGTAGATTCAGAAGGGAGAGAAGCAGAGCTGGAAATGGAAAGCAGAAAATTAGTAAGTAAATTTGGAAGGCAGAGGAAACAAAGGTTAGAAACTAGACAACAAAAGAGTTTGGCAGTGCTTCACGGTATATACTTCAGTGCAAGGAGTATAGTGAATAAGGCAGATGAGCTAAGGGCATAGATAGACACGTGGAAGTATGATATCTTAGCTATTACAGAACATGGCTTAAACAGAGGCAGGAATGGCAGCTCAACGTTCCTGGTTACAGGGTTTTCAGATGAGATTGAGAGGGGTATAAAAAAAAGAGGGGGGAGTGGCAATATTGGTTAAAGAAACAATTACAGCTGTGAGGGGGATGATATGTTAGAAGGATCATCAAATGACGCCATATGGATTGAGCTAAAGAACAAAAGAGGGGCAGTCACACTTCTGGGAGTGTATTATAGACCCCCAAACAGTCAGAGGGAGATAGAAGAGCAAATATGTAGGCAAATTTCTGAGAAGTGCAAAACCAATAGGGCAGTAATAGTGTTTTTTTTTAACTACCCTAATATTAACTGGGATAGAATCAGTGCAAAAGGTATAGAGGGCACAGAATTCTTAAATTGCATTTAGGAGAACTTTTTTAGCCAGTACGTAGCAAACCCAACAAGAGAGGGGGCAGTTCTGGATTTAGTTTTAGGGAATGAAGCTGGGCAGGTGGAAGGAGTGTTAGTGGGAGAGCATTTTGGTGGTCATGATCATAATTGAGTTAGATTTAGCATAGTTATAGAAAAGGACAGAGATAGAACAGGAGTAAAAGTTCTAAATTGGGAAAGGCCAATTTTACTAAGCTGAGAAGTGATTTAGCAAAAGTGGACTGGAAACAGCTACTTGAAGGTAAATCAGTGTCAGAGAAGGGGGAGATTCAAGGGGTTCAGAGTAAACATGTTCCCACAAAGAAAAAGGATGGGACTGCCAAATCTAGAACCCCCTGGATGACAAGGAGCACACAGGGTAAGATAAGGCAAAAAAGGGAAGCTTCTGTCAGGCACCAAGAGCTCAATACTGCAGAAAGCCTAGGGAGTATAGAAAGTGCAGGGGTGAAATTAAAAAGGAAATTAGGATAACAAAGAGGGGGCATGAAAACATACTGGCAAGTAAAATTAATAAATTAATGTTTTATAAATACATAAAGAGGAAGAGGATAACTAAGGAAAGAGTGGGGCCAATTAGAGACTAAAAAGGTAACCTATGTGTGGAGGCGGACAATGTGGGTATGGTTCTTAATGAATACCTTGCGTCTGTCTTCACAAAAGAGGGGGACGATGCAGGGATTGTAGTTAAGGAGGAGGAGTGTGAAATATTGGATGGGATAAACATAGTGAGAGAGGAAGTATTAAGGGGTTTAGCATCTTTGAAAGTAGATGAATCGCCAGGCCCGGATGAAATGTATCCCAGGCTGCTAAGAGAAGCAAAGGAGGAAAGAGCGGAGGCTCTGACCATCATTTTCCAATCCTCCCTGGCTACAGGCATGGTGCCGGACGTTGTACTGTTTAAAAAGGGAGAAAGAGATAGACCGAGTAATTATAGGCCAGTCAGTCTAACTTCAGTGGTGGGCAAGCTATTAGAATCATTTCCCTTAGCAGAGGGGTCAGTGACGAGGGGGCATAGATTTAAAGTAATTGGTAGAAGGATTAGACAGGAGCTGAGGAGAAATTTTGTCAGAAGGTGGTGGGAGCCTGGAACTCACTGCCTGAAAGGGTGATAGAGGCAGAAACCCTCAACTCATTTAAAAAGTACTTGGATGTGCTCTTGGAGTGCCGTAACCTACAGGGCTACGGACCAGGAGCTGGAAAGTGGGATTAAGCTGGATAGCTCTTTTTCGGCCGGCACGGACACTATGTGCCAAATGGCCTCCTTCCATGCTGTAACTTTCTATGATTCAATGATTCTAAAAGTTTCCCCACTACCGAGGTTAAACTGACTGGCCTGTAGTTGCTGGCTTTAACCTTACACCCTTTTTTGAACAAAGGTGTAACATTTGTAATTCTCCAGTACTCTGGCACCACCCCAGTATCTAAGGATGATTGGAAGATTATGGCCAGTACCTCCTCAATTTCCACCCTTACCTCGCTCAGCAACCTAGGATGCATCACGTTGGGACCGGGTGACTTATCTACTTTAAGTACAGTTAGCTTTTCTTGTACCTCCTCTTTATCAATTTTTAGCCCATCCAGTATCTCAACTACCTCTTCACTTACTGTGATTTTGGCAGCATCTTCTTCCTTGGTAAAGACAGATGCAAAGTACTCATTTAGTACCTAAGCTATGCCCTCTGCTTCCATGCGTTGATCTGCTTTTTGGTCCCTAATTGGTCCCAACCCTCCTCTTACTACCCGTTTACTGTTTACATGCCTATAGAAGACTTTTGGATTCCATTTTATGTTAGCCATCAGCCTATTCACATACTCTCTCTTTGCCCCTCTTATTTCCTTTCTCGCTTCCCTTCTGAACTTTCTATATTCAGCCTTGTTCTCACTTGTATTATCAACCTGACTTCTTTCTTATGCCCCTTTTTTCTGCTTCATCTTACTATCTATCTCTTTTGTCATCCAGGGAGCTCTGGCTTTAGTTGCCCTACCTTTCTCCCTCATGGGAATGTATCTAGACTGTAGCCGAACCACCTCCTCTTTAAAGGCCGCCCATTGTTCATTTGCAGTTTTACCTGCCAATCTTTGATTCCAATTTACCCGGGCTAGATCCGTTCTCAACCCACTGAAATTGAGTATTTTTACTTTAGAGTGGTCCATGTCCTTTTCCATAGCTAATCTAAACATTATGATACTATGATCGCTGTTCCCTAAATGTTCCCCCACTGACACTTGCTCCACTTGGCCCACCTCATTCCCCTGAACCAGATCCAGCAATGCCTCCTTCCTTGTTGGGCCAGAAACGTACTGGTCAAGAAAGTTCTCCTGAACACACTTCAGAAATTCCTCCCCCTCTTTGCCCTTTACATTATTACTATCCCAGTCTATATTAGGGTAGTTGAAGTTCCCCATTATCACTATTCTTTGGTTCTTGCACATCTCTGTAATTTCCCTGCAGTTTACTACACTATATCCTTCCCACTAGTTGGTGGCCTATAGACTACATCCAGTGGTATTATGGCTCCTCGATTGTTTCTTAACTCTAACTAAATAGATTCTGTCCTTGACCCCTTCAGGACATCCTCTCTCTCCAGCATTGTACACATCTTGTACACATTTCAGGAATTCCTCCCCCTTTTTGCCTTTTACACTGTTACTTTCCCTGTCTATATTGGGATAATTGAAATCCCCCATTATCACTACTCTAAAATTTTTGCATCTTTTTGCAATTTGCCTGCAAATTTGCTCCTCTATCTCCTTCCCACTATTTGGTACCCAGTAGCGTAATAGCTCATCTATTGTTCCTTAATTCTAACCAAAGCAATTCTGTCTTTGAACCCTCAAGTACACCATCCCTTTCTTGTGCTGTAACAGTATCTTTGATCAATACTGCCACCTCCCCTCCATTTTTTCCTTCTCTATCTTTCCTGAATACATTGTTGCCAGGAATATTAAGTGCCTAATCTTCCCATTGTTTGAGACAGGTCTCCGCTATTGCCACTATATTATAGTCCCACGTGGCGACTTGAGCCTACAGCTCAGCAATCTTATTTACCATGCTCCGTGCATTTACGCACATGCACTCTAAACCCATCTTAGTCTGCCTCACATTTTCCCCCGATCTGATCCCTCCTTTTTCTGAACTACTCTTTATTCTGATGCTGTTTGTCTCTCCCAGTTCTCTGTGCACCTTGTATCTCCTCAGTAATGCTTCATACTGGTGCCTCTCCCCCTGCCAAATTAGTTTAAACCCTCCCCACAGCACTAGTTAACCTCCCCCCGAGGACATTGGTCCCAGCTCTGTTGAGGTGCAGCCTGTCCATCTTGTAAAGGCCCCTCCTGCCCCAGAACTGGTCCCAATGCCCTAGGAATTTGAAGCCCTCTCTCCTGCACCATTTCTCCAGCCACACATTAACATGTCTTATCTCACTGCTCCTATACTCATTAGCACATGGCACTGGGAGTAATTCAGAGATGGGCAATAAATGCTGGCTTCACCAGCGACGCCCACATCCCGTGAACGAATAAAAAAAAACTACCGTGGAGGATCTGCGCTTTAACTTCCTCCCTCGCTGCTGAAACTCTGTTGGTAGGACCGCAACCCTTTTGCTAACTGTATAATTGGCTCCAACATGGACCATGACTTCTGGCTGTTCCCCCTCTCCCTGCAAAATATTCTGCACCCATTCAGTGATGTCCGTTACCCTGGTACCAGGGAGGCAACACACCATGCGAGACTCAAGTCAGCAGCTGCAGAGATGCCTGTCTATCCCCCTGACTATCAAATCCCCTGTGACCACTGCACTTCTACACTTCGCTGTGCCCCATAGCGCCGTGGATGTGCTTTAGTCTGGATTCCCCGGGGTGTCTTCACCCTCACTGGTATTCAGCACTGAAAACCGGTTAGTGAGCGACACACCCCCAGAGAATTCCTGCACTGCCTGCCTCTTCCTACCCTGCTGGATGGCCACCCACTTACTAACCTCCTGAACTCTGTAGCTGTGGGGTGACCACCTCCTGAAACGTGCGCTCCAGGAAATTCTCAGCCTCCCGTATTACCTGCACTGACTCCAGCCACTACTCAAACTCAGAAACCTTGGACTTGAGTTCGAGCAACTGGCTGATCATGGCTGATCTTCGACTTCAACTCCACTTTCCCACCCTATCCCCATATCCCTTGTTTCCCCTAGTGTCCAAAAATCTATCTATCTCAGCCTTGAATATACTCAACTTTTTTTTCTTTATCCCACCCAGTCTAATCCCACTACCCTGCTCACTCCCCATTCCTTTTAATTCCCCTACTAGCCTAGTCCCACTGTCCTGCTCACTCATCATCCCAGTCTAATCCCACTCTACTGCTCACTCCCTATACCTTTTAATTGATTGATTAATAAACTTGAGGAGGTTTCAGTCAAAATAGAGGATATATAAGATGATGCTTTAACATTATTCAATAGAAGTTCTAGTATTGGTCTTTGTAATAGTTGGTAGTGATAGAAGTTGTAGTAGAAGGTGTCTGAGATTTTTGTCTGGTGTATGTAGAAGGGTCTTCCTGTAAAAGGAGGAAAATGCATCTCTGAAAGTCAGCCCTCCTAAGGACGAAGAGAGAGGGATTACAGATGTTAAAAGATTAACAGCTGTACTACCTAGATACAAGCATATCTAAGTGTGTCATTTAGATGTACAAGCTTCCATAAGACCAAGGGTGAGTGAGATTTAAGCCAGCTAGTTTAGGTAAAGCTACCAGCACAGAGGTTGGAAGCAGAGGATCCAAGAGAAATTGATATCGTCTTGATATAGATGGAAGTGCATCACTCTGACATCCCAGAAGGCTACCATCATCATCCCAGAGGAAGGCACAGCAACCAGCTCAACTGCAGGAGCTCCGAAGGACGAGGTCATAGAAGTTCTGGAAATATTGCTAACTACGAGCTAATTTTAATCTATCCAATAGACTGGCTATCCAATGCTATTAACTTGTCAGTTATCTAAGGAGTCTAACCATAAATTAATCTCTCCAATTTACATCAATCCCAGACACTGATCTCAACTGTAAATTGATAATCAGCAAGCTAATTGATGCTGTGTGTGTCTGTTATTCATTTAAATGTGAGGTGATGCATTTTGGTAGATCGAATCGGGCCAGGACCTACTCCGTTAATGGTAGGGCGTTGGGGAGAGTTATAGAACAAAGAGATCTAGGAGTACAGATTCATAGCTCCTTGAAAGTGGAGTCACAGGTGGATAGGGTGGTGAAGAAGGCATTCAGCATGCTTGGTTTCATTGGTCAGAACATTGAATGCAGGAGTTGGGATGTCTTGTTGAAGTTGTACAGGGCATTGGTGAGGCCACACTTGGAGTACTGTGTACAGTTCTGGTCACCCTATTATAGAAAGGATATTATTAAACTAGAAAGAGTGCAGAAAAGATTTACTAGGATGCTACCGGGACTTGATGGTTTGACTTACAGGGAGAGGTTAGACAGACTGGGACTTTATTCCCTGGAGAGTAGGAGGTTAAGGGGTGATCTTATAGAAGTCTATAAAATAATGAGGGGCATAGATAAGGTCGATAGTCAAAATCTTTTCCCAAAGGTAGGGGAGTCTATAACGAGGGGGCACAGATTTAAGGTGAGAGGGGAGAGATACAAAAGGATCCAGAGGGGCAATTTTTTCACTCAAAGGGTGGTGAGTGTCTGGAACGAGCTGCCAGAGGCAGTAGTAGAGGCGGGTACAATTTTGTCTTTTAAAAAGCATTTGGACAGTTACATGGGGAAGATGGGTATCGAGGGATATGGGCCAAGTGCAGGCAATTGGGACTAGCTTAGTGGTATAAACTGGGCGACATGGACATGTTGGGCCGAAGGGCCTGTTTCCATGTTGTAACTTCTATGATTCTTCTATGATTTTGTCATTTAACCCTAACTACTAAATATTTGCATACTCCTTGTTTAAACTTAAGTGCTGCTAATTATGATTCTGAAGTTAATAAACAATTGTTAGTTTGTAAATTATTTGTCCGGGCTCTTCTTGCTGATTTGGTAAGAAAGGGTTAATTCATTCGCTCAGTAGCTTGTGCGTATCCTAATTGGACGTTGGTAGTGTAAATGGTAACATAATCCAAACTGGATTGTGTTAGATAGTTTGGCAAGTTAAATTTAGGCATCATTCTGGAATGGCTGGAGTGTTGTCATAGAGTCATAGAGTCATAGAGTTATACAGCACGGATAGAGGCCCTTCGGCCCATCGTGTCCGCGCCGGCCATCAGCCCTGTCTACTCTAATCCCATATTCCAGCATTTGGTCCGTAGCCTTGTATGCTATGGCATTTCAAGTGCTCATCCAAATGCTTCTTGAATGTTGTGAGGGTTCCTGCCTCCACAACCCTTTCAGACAGTGAGTTCCAGACTCCAACCACCCTCTGGGTGAAAAAGTTCTTTCTCAAATCCCCTCTAAACCTCCCGCCTTTTACCTTGAATCTATGTCCCCTTGTTATAGAACCCTCAACGAAGGGAAAAAGCTCCTTAGTATCCATCCTATCTGTGCCCCTCATAATTTTGTACACCTCAATCATGTCCCCCCTCAGCCTCCTCTGCTCCAAGGAAAACAAACCCAATCTTCCCAGTCTCTCTTCATAGCTGAAGCGCTCCAGCCCTGGTAACATCCTGGTGAATCTCCTCTGCACCCTCTCCAAAGCGATCACATCCTTCCTGTAGTGCGGCGACCAGAACTGCACACAGTACTCCAGCTGTGGCCTAACCAGTGTTTTATACAGCTCCATCATAACCTCCTTGCTCTTATATTCTATGCCTCGGCTAATAAAGGCAAGTATCCCATATGCCTTCTTTACCACCTTATCTACCTGTTCCGCCGCCTTCAGGGATCTGTGAACTTGCACACCAAGATCCCTCTGACCCTCTGTCTTGCCTAGGGTCCTCCCATTCATTGTGTATTCCCTTGCCTTGTTAGTCCCTCCAAAGTGCATCACCTCGCACTTTTCCGGGTTAAATTCCATTTGCCACTGTTCCGCCCATCTGACCAACCCATCTATATCATCCTGCAGACTGAGGCTATCCTCCTCGCTATTTACCACCCTACCAATCTTTGTATCATCAGCGAACTTACTGATCATACCTTTTACATTCATATCCAAGTCATTAATGTAGACCACAAACAGCAAGGGACCCAGCACCGATCCCTGTGGTACCCCACTGGCCACAGGCTTCCAGTCACAAAAACAACCTTCGACCATCACCCTCTGCCTTCTGCCACTAAGCCAGTTTTGTATCCAAAGTGCCAAGGCACCCTGGATTCCATGGGCTCGTACCTTCTTGACCAGTCTCCTGTGGGGGACTTTATCGAAGTCTGCAGTTCTGGGCGCCGCACTTTGGGAGGGATGTGGGGGCCTTGGAGGGGGTGCGGAGGGGACTTGCTAGGTTGCTTCCGGGGATGAGGGGCTTTAGTTGTGTGGATTGACTGGAGGGGCTGGGGTTGTTCTCCTTGCAGCGGAGACGGTTGTGAGGAGATTTGATAGAGGTGTTCAAAATTATGAAGGGTCTAGACAGAGTAGATAGAGAGAAACTGTTCCCATTGGCAGAAGGGTCAAGAACCAGAGGACATAGATTTAAGATGATTGACATGAGGAAAAACTTTATTACACAGCGAGAGGTTAGGATCTGGAATGTACTGTCCAAGGGGGTGGTGGAGGCAGATTCAATCATGGCCTTCAAAGGGGAACTAGATAAGTATTTCAAAGGAAAAAAATTGCAGGGCTATGGGGATAGGGCAGGGGAGTGGGACTAGCTGGATTCCTCTTGCATAGAGCCGGCGCGGACTCGATGGGCCGAATGGCCTTCTTCCGTGCTGTAATTTTTCTATGATTCTGTCCTAGGCTTAAATTAGGTGACAAACCCCAGATGGTTCCTTGATGAGGAGTGTAGGTGAAGGGGTTAAGGATTCGTCTGGTGCCCTTAATAAATATTCTTGTGAGGGTACTAATCGCCATTTTCGTAGTCCCTGCTGTTTTATTCACCAAAGACACGGAGCATGTTATTTTAGTAGTACAGTACTATAAAAATTTCTCTGCAACCAGATGAGAAGTATAAGAAAGATGGAGGGTATTATTCAAAGCTGAGCTAAGAAATATCAGGTACTTTAAGGTATTGCATTAAATATTTACACAAAAGATATGGGTTTAATTATTCACCACTCATTGAAAGCTTTCAGTTGACATGAAACTGTTATCAAGAAGACTAATGAACTATTAGCATTTCTAGCTATCTGATTGTAAGTTGGAACAGGTTATTGTAAGCATGCGTGACTCAGATTGCAATGCTGTAACCGTTAAAAGGTCACTGAGAATACATTAGAGAGTGTTCAGGGAAGTGTGATAAGAATGATTGCAGGACTTTGGGCTCTTAAGTTATGAAAAGAAGCTTGGAAACTAAGCACAGGTTCATTGGAAAAAAGAAAATTGAGGCAAAAGAGGAGAAAAAACAGAATTGAAGGCAGCAGCGGAGCATGATTATCAGCATATATATGACTATAACTATAAATACAATTAGATATTTATAGTAAGCTTTTCAGTTAATTTGGGAATCTTGTGCTCTTGCACCTGCGAGATTTCTGTGCGCCTGATGTCAAATTCCGAGTTCCCAGTTTTGCTGTTGCTTCCAGCTGATGAACCCCATCTTTCACTTTAATGTAGCAAAAATGTCCCAAGGTGCTTCACAGAGTGGGGCTTCTTCTGCTGTCGCCAACTGCCTGGATCCCGACTGTCTGCAGTGACTTCAGTATTTTGGGATTAGAGACTGTCAGAACTGGTACAAGAAAGCAGGAGAACAGAATTTTTTAAATCTTTGTGTTTGGGATCCCCATGCAAATATTGACATATTTCCAGGGCTCCTCCGCAAATATTAACACACACTTGTTTTTAGGCATCACCAAGATATTTCCCTTCTGCTCTGCGCTAAAAATCACTCCCATAAGTAAACCCTCACTCCCACAAACCAGAATGTGCTTTTGCACGCACAATACCGGGTAATAGGAACAGGAGTAAGCTATTCAGCCCCTCAAGCCTTTTCTGCCATTCAATGAGATCATGGCTGATCTGTATCCTAACTCCATTTACCCGCCTTGGCTCGATATCCTTTAATACCCTTGGCTAGCAAAAGTCTATCATTCTCAGATTTAAAATTAACAATTGAGCTAGCATCTACTGCTTTTTGTGAGAGGGAGTTCCACACTTCTACCACTCTTCGCATGAAGAAGTGTTTCCTAACTTCTCTCCTGAATGGCCTGGCTTTGATTTTAAGATTACGTCCTCTTGTCCGAGACTCCCCCATCAGCGGAAAATGTTTCTCTCTATCTACGCTATCAATTTCTTTCAAAACCCTAAAAACTCCAATCAAATCACCCCTTAACCTTCTATATTCCAGGGAATACAAGCCTAGTTTATGTAACCTCTCTTCATAATTTAACCCTTGGAGCCTTGGTAATATTCTGCACTGCACTGTATTGCTACGAAGGCCAATTTATCCTTTCTAAGGTATGGTGCCTAGAACTGTACACAGTACTGCAGATATGGTCCAACCAGGACTTTGTATAGCTGTAGTAAAACTTCCTCCCCTTTATGTTCTAGCCCTCTAGATATAAAGGCTAACATTCCATTAGCCTTTTTGATTACTTTTTGTACATGACCACTACATTTTAGTGATCTGTGTACATGGACTCCTAAATCTCTTTGGACCTCCACTATTCCTAGCTTTTCACCATTTATAAAATACTCAGATCTATCCTTTTTTGGTCCAAAATGGATGACCTCACACTTACCTGTGTTAAAGTCTATCTGCCACAGTTTTGCCCACTTACTTAATCTATCAATATCTCTTTCTAATTTTATGCTCCCATCTTACTATGCCACCTATCTTTGTGTCAGCGGCAGACTCAAATATATGGCTCTGTATTGTGTTATCTAAGTCATTAATAAATATAGTGAATAGTTGAGGCCCCAGCACAGATCCTTGTGGGACACCAATAGTCACTTCCTTCCAATTTGAGTGCTTACCCATTGTCCCTACTCTCTGTCTTCCACCACCTAACCAATCTCCTAACCAGGTCAATAATGTGTCTTCAATTCCATGAGCTTCAATTTTAGCTAACAGTCTCTTATGTGGAACGTTATCGAATGCATTCTGGAAGTCCATATAAACTACATCCATAGACATTCCCCTGTCCACTACTTTAGTTACTTCCTCAAAAAATTCAATTAGGTTCGTTAGACATGACCTACCCGTTATAAAGCCATGTTGGCGCTCTCTAATCAGCTCAAATTTCTCTGAAGTGTTCAGTCATCCTTTTCTTAATTATAGATTTCAATAACTTCCTCCACACAGATGTTAGACTGACAGGTCTATAATTTCCTGGTTTCTCTCTCTCATCTTAAGTAATGGAGTTACATTTGCAAGTTTCCAATCTAAAGGGATAATTCCTGAATCGAGACAGCTTTGGAAGATTATGGTTAAAGCATCTGTAATTTCCTCACCTACTTTTAAAACCCTGGGGTGGAAACCATCAGGCCCTGAGGATTTGTCAGTCTTTAGTGCTATTATTTTCCCTAATACTGTTTTCTTGCTTACTTTAACTTTAGTGAATTCCAGTCCTTGATTCATCATTAGTTTCCCTGGAATATCAGGTATATTATCCTCTTCCTCTACTGTGAAGACTGATACAAAGTAATTATTCCACAAGTCTGCCGTTTCCTTATTTTAATTTGCAATATTACCCTCATCTGTTTTTAAAGGACCCACATTACTCTTGACTCCACTTTTTCTTCCAACATAATTGTAAAAACTTTTTGTGTTAACCTTGATATCTCTCACGAGTTTCTTTTCACATTCCCTTTTTGCAGCTCTTATTATCTTTTTTGTCTTCCTTTTCTGTTCTTTATCTCTCTCTCAGTCCCCTGAATCTACATTATTCTTTTCACTTTTGTATGCTCTTTCCTTTAATTTTATGTTATCTCTCACCTCTTTCGTCAACCATGGCTGTTTTATTTAGTAAGTAGAGCTCTTGCCCCTTTGGGGTAAGCGTTGAACATATAAAGCTTTGTTAATCTATTTAGTTTACCAGACATGACTTTGGAAAGTGGTAAAATAACCACTCTATCAGATTCTAGTTTAGGTTATAGACTGGAGAACAAGTTTAATTAGAGTAACGGATAAGCAACAGCAATAAACAATACAGCAGCTTGCACTGTCTTTACAGAATGTTAAACTCACACTTTATCCCTGTGTACAAAAATAATAAAACATGTGACTCTTAACACAGAAGGTTGTAGGTTCAAGTCCCACTCCAGAGATTTGAGCACATAACCTAGGCTAACTCTTCAGTGCCGTATTGAGGGAGCGCTGCAGTGTTGGAAGTGCTGTCTTTCGAATGAGACATTAAACTGAGGCCCTGTGTGGATGTAAAAGATCCCACAGCACTATTTTGAAGACGAGCAGGGGAGTTCTCTCGGTGTTCTGGACAATATTTTATCCCTCAACTAACATCACTAAAACAGATGATCTGGTCATTTGTTTAATTGCTGAGAGGAGCCGAGCGGAGCGGAGGGAGCGTCCGATAAAAGGCGGGAATTCAGAGCGCTGAGAACAGCTGAGAGGAGCCGAGCCGAGCAGAGGGAGCGTCCAATAAAAGGCGGGATTTCAGAGCGCTGAGAACAGCTGAGAGGAGCCGAGCCGAGCGGAGGGAGCGTCCGATAAAAGGCGGGATTTCAGAGCGCTGAGAACAGCTGAGAGGAGCCGAGCCGAGTGGAGCTGCGACCGAGTTCGAAGTGACGTCAGGAATCAGATCGGGACGCGACACAGGGGAGGCACCTGATTGGTGAGTAGGTTCAGGTGAGTATTTCTACTTATCTACAGTAACTAAAGTAAAAAGAAAGGGAAGGTCTGCAGGTCTTATAGGAAGTAGCGTTTATTTTTTAGTGAATCAAGGTCCCTAGTGTAGTTAACATTCTCTAAATTAAGAACAATTTAAAGGAGTAAACTCCTTAAAGGGAGTGGTAAGTAGTTTTTCTTTCCTTTTTTTTCTCTTTACATTGTAGTTGTTGTTAAGCTAACTTAAGGATTAAGTCATGGCAGGAGATCCCACAGCCGTGTCATGTTCCTCTTGTGGGATGTAGGAATTCAGGGATCCTTCCTGTATCCCTGATTCCTTCACCTGCGGGAAGTGTGTCCAGCTGCAGCTATTGTTTGACCGCTTGACGGCTCTGGAGCTGCGGATGGACTCACTTTGGAGCATCCACGATGCTGAGAAAGTCGTGGATAGCACGTTCAGTGAGTTGGTCACACCGCAGATAAAAATTACTGAGGGAGATAGTGAATGGGTGACCAACAGACAGAGGAAGAGTAGGAAGGCAGTGCAGGGGTCCCCTGCAGTCATCTCCCTCCAAAACAGGTATACCGTTTTGGATACTGTTGGGGGAGATGGCTCACCAGGGGAAGGTGGCAGTGGCCAGGTTCATGGCACCGTGGCTGGCTCTGCTGCACAGGAGGGCAGGAAAAAGAGTGGCAGAGCTATAGTGATAGGGGACTCGATTGTAAGGGGAATAGACAGGCGTTTCTGCGGACGCAACCGAGACTCCAGGATGGTATGTTGCCTCCCTGGTGCAAGGGTCAAGGATGTCTCGGAGCGGCTGCAGGACATTCTGGAGGGGGAGGGTGAACAGCCAGTTGTCGTGGTGCATATAGGCACCAACGATATAGGTAAAAAACAGGATGAGGTCCTACAAGCTGAATTTAGGGAGTTAGGAGTTAAACTAAAGAGTAGGACCTCAAGGGTAGTAATCTCAGGATTGCTACCAGTGCCACGGGCTAGTCAGAGTAGGAATGACAGGATAGCTAGGATGAATACGTGGCTTGAGAGATGGTGCAAGAGGGAGGGATTCAAATTCCTGGGCCATTGGAACCGGTTCTGGGGGAGGTGGGACCAGTACAAATTGGACGGTCTGCATCTGGGCAGGACTGGAACCAATGTCCTCGGGGGAGTGTTTGCTAGTGCTGTTGGGGAGGGTTTAAACTAAAGTGACAGGGGGATGGGAACCGATGCAGGAAGTCAGTGGGAAATAAAGTGGTGACAGAAACAAAAGGCAGTAAGGGAGAGTGTACAGAACATGACCGGACAGATGGTCTGAGAAAGCAGGGCAAAGACCAAGGGAAGTCTAGATTAAACTGCATTTATTTCAATGCAAGAAGTCTGATGGGCAAGGCAGATGAACTCAGGGCATGGATGGGACTGGGATGTTATAGCTATTACTGAAACATGGCTAAGGGAGGGGCAGGACTGGCAGCTCAATGTTCCAGGGTACAGATGCTATAGGAAAGATAGAGCAGGAGGTAAGAGAGGAGGGGGAGTTGCGTTCTTGATTAGGGAGAACATCACGGCAGTAGTGAGAGGGGATATATCCGAGGGTTCGCCCACTGAGTCTATATGGGTAGAACTGAAAAATAAGAAGGGAGAGATCACTTTGATAGGATTGTACTACAGACCCCCAAATAGTCAACGGGAAATTGAGGAGCAAATATGTAAGGAGATTACAGACAGCTGCAAGAAAAATAGGGTGGTAATAGTAGGGGACTTTAACTTTCCCAACATTGACTGGGACAGCCATAGCATTAGGGGCTTGGATGGAGAGAAATTTGTTGAGTGTATTCAGGAGGAATTTCTCATTCAGTCTGTTCTTGGATGGCCTGACTAGAGAGGGGGCAAAACTTGACCTCCTCTTGGGAAATAAGGAAGGGCAGGTGACAGAAGTGTTAGTGAGGGATCACTTTGGGACCAGTGATCATAATTCCATTAGTTTTAAGATAGCTATGGAGAAGGATAGGTCTGGCCCAAAAGTTAAAATTCTAAACTGGGGAAAGGCCAATTTCGATGATATTAGACAGGAACTTTCAGAAGTTGATTGGGAGAGTCTGTTGGCAGGCAAAGGGACGTCTGGTAAGTGGGAGGCTTTCAAAAGTGTGTTAACCAGGGTTCAGGGTAAGCACATTCCTTATAAAGTGAAGGGCAAGGCTGGTAGAAGTAGGGAACCTTGGATGACTCGGGAGATTGAGGCACTAGTCAAAAAGAAGAAGGAGGCATATGACATGCATAGGCAGCTGGGATCAAGTGGATCCCTTGAAGAGTATAGAGATTGCCGGAGCAGAGTTAAGAGAGAAATCAGGAGGGCAAAAAGGGGACATGAGATTGCTTTGGCAGATAAGGCAAAGGAGAATCCAAAGAGCTTCTACAAATACATAAAGGGCAAAAGAGTAACTAGGGAGAGAGTAGGGCCTCTTAAGGATCAACAAGGTCATCTATGTGCGGAACCACAAGAGATGGGTGAGATCCTGAATGAATATTTCACATCGGTATTTACGGTTGAGAAAGGCATGGATGTTAGGGAACTTGGGGAAATAAATAGTGATGTCTGTAGGAGTGTACATATTACAGAGAGGGAGGTGCTGGAAGTCTTAACGCGCATCAAGGTAGATAAATCTCCGGGACCTGATGATATGTATCCCAGGACGTTATGGGAGGTTAGGGAGGAAATTGCGGGTCCCCTAGCAGAGATATTTGAATCATCCACCGCTACAGGTGAGGTGCCTGAAGATTGGAGGGTAGCAAATGTTGTGCCTTTGTTTAAGAAGGGCGGCAGGGAAAAGCCTGGGAATTACAGACCGGTGAGCCTGACATCTGTAGTGGGTAAGTTGTTAGAGGGTATTCTGAGGGACAGGATCTGCAGGCATTTGGAGAGGCAGGGACTAATTAGGAACAGTCAGCATGGTTTTGTGAGAGGAAAATCATGTCTCACGAATTTGATTGAGTTTTTTGAAGGGGTAACCAAGAAGATAGATGAGGGCTGTGCAGTAGACGTGGTCTACATGGACTTCAGCAAAGCCTTTGACAGGGTACCGCATGGTAGGTTGTTACATAAGGTTAAATCTCATGGGATCCAAGGTGAGGTAGCCAATTGGATACAAAATTGGCTTGACGACAGAAGACAGAGGGTGGTTGTAGAGGGTTGTTTTTCAAACTGGATGCCTGTGTCCAGCGGTGTGCCTCAGGGATCGGTGCTGGGTCCGCTGTTATTTGTTATTTATATTAATGATTTGGATGAGAATTTAGGAGGCATGGTTAGTAAGTTTGCAGATGACACCAAGATTGGTGGCATTGTGGACAGTGAAGAAGGTTATCTAGGATTGCAACGGGATCTTGATAAATTGGGCCAGTGGGCCGATGAATGGCAGATGGAGTTTAATTTAGATAAATGAGAGGTGATGCATTTTGGTAGATCGAATCGGGCCAGGACCTACTCTGTTAATGGTAGGGCGTTGGGGAGAGTTATAGAACAAAGAGATCTAGGAGTACAGGTTCATAGCTCCTTGAAAGTGGAGTCACAGGTGGATAGGGTGGTGAAGAAGGCATTCGGCATGCTTGGTTTCATTGGTCAGAACATTGAATGCAGGAGTTGGGATGTCTTGTTGAAGTTGTACAGGGCATTGGTGAGGCCACACTTGGAGTACTGTGTACAGTTCTGGTCACCCTATTATAGAAAGGATATTATTAAACTAGAAAGAGTGCAGAAAAGATTTACTAGGATGCTACCGGGACTTGATGGTTTGACTTATAGGGAGAGGTTAGACAGACTGGGACTTTTTTCCCTGGAGAGTAGGAGGTTAAGGGGTGATCTTATAGAAGTCTATAAAATAATGAGGGGCATAGATAAGGTAGATAGTCAAAATCTTTTCCCAAAGGTGGGGGAGTCTATAACGAGGGGGCATAGATTTAAGGTGAGAGGGGAGAGATACAAAAGGGTCCAGAGGGGCAATTTTTTCACTCAAAGGGTGGTGAGTGTCTGGAACGAGCTGCCAGAGGCAGTAGTAGAGGCGGGTACAATTTTGTCTTTTAAAAAGCATTTGGACAGTTACATGGGTAAGATGGGTATAGAGGGATATGGGCCAAGTGCAGGCAATTGGGACTAGCTTAGTGGTATAAACTGGGCGACATGGACATGTTGGGCCGAAGGGCCTGTTTCCATGTTGTAACTTCTATGATTCTATGATTGTGGGAGCTTGCTGGGCATATTAGCTGCCGTGTTCCCCTACATTACAACAGTGACGACACTGCAAAAGTACTTCATTGGCTGTAAAGTGCAGTGGGATAGCCTGAGGTCATGAAAGGTGCTATAGAAATGCAAGTTCTTTCTTAATTAATGACACTTTCTAGACAGGGAGGATAGCAGTTTGTCGCTTAACAGATCCTGGCATTACAGAGGTCATTTGAAATCAATCAGGCTGTAGGATGCAGGGGAAGTTGAGGCAGTGTACTTGGCGCTGGAGGCTCTCGGATCCAAAAGAACAATGTGTCGAATACGGGCGCTAGGACCCAGTGAGCGTAGTGGAGCGGTGCGGATGGTTAGGAGGCGGCAACTAGGCCGCGTGTTGTATTATCGAGTGTGACCGGGTAGAGAGGACGGAGTTGGTGTTGCGCATTTAACTTGTTTGGCTTTTTACCCCTTCAAGTCTTCGGGGCGGGAGAGAGAGAAAATAAAGTGAGCAGAGCGGTGAGTGTTGGAGGTAGAGAAGAGCTTGGAGCACGGGGAGCTGCTGTCTGGTTATATTCTCCTCAATTTATTTCAAGCGTTTTTCATTCCTGCTTTTTGGTGGAACTTTCAGCTCCTGCAATCGGCACTGTAAATGTCCATTTAAAGGAGTATCGCTCAGAGTTCAGTTCAGTCAATTTAAAGTGACATTGCACAGTGTCAAAACATTAAGTGTGGTAGTGTCAAAAGTACCAAGTGAGCAGTGTCCGAGCACCAAGTGTGCAAGCACCAACTGCAGTGTCAAAGTACTAAGGGTGTAAAACACCAAGTGTGCAGTGGCAAAGCACCAAATGAATACTGGAATGTCCTACTGGGGCTTAGTGGCTGCTGGCCTGACCTGACTTATCAATGCTGTCCTGTAACCCAGACTAAAAATTCATGCTTGCCCCTGTCCCGCTCCTGTTTCTCACCTTAAGCCTCTGCCCTGCTGGCCTTCCTGATCTTTCTGCCACTTACCTTTTCATTGTTGCCTCACTTCCTGGTGCCTCAGCTGCTTTTTTATTATTTGTTCATGGGATGTGGGTGTCGCTGGCGAGGCTGGTATTATTGCCCATCCCTAATTGCCCTTGAGAAGATGGTGGCAAGCCGCCTTCTTGAACCGCTGCAGTCCGCTTACCTGATTTACCCTCTGCCCTGATCTGAAACGCAGCCTGAACGTACTTGGTGCTGGTTACAGCCCTGCAAAAGACAGATTACACGGTGGTAGCTTAACCCTCACCATTTACGTTTAATTTTTTTTGCAACAAAATTCATCCCTGTTAGATCTTCTTTGACTCATGCAACAGGCCTATCAATACCGCCATGGAGAAATAGTCATGTAGTGTAATGATAGCAAGTGAGCAAAAAATATTTGGTTACAAATGTGTATATGTTGAGTTAGTTTTAAATGTGCAACTGTTTTTGGTGGCTGCTGCAATTATTCCTGTTGGCCTCCTATGTACTCAATTAGTTATTTTGTTTTACAGCTGACTGTCCGATACAATGGCTATTCTTGAAGGTTACTGTGAAGGCAATGCATCCCTGTCAGAAGTATGGATACAACAAGGACTTTTCCCATGTTTTTATTTCACCCTTGTTCCAACAGTACTCTTGAGCATCAGCTTCCTCCTTGGTGCGTTGCAGTGTGTTTGCTACAACATGTATGGCACTACAATGGAGCCAAAGTATGTACCTCGCTCTCGTCTCTTCCTGCTGCAGTTGTTCCTATCGGTGATCCTGCTACTGCAGTTTGGAACCTATATCCTTTGGCAGTCCTTTGGCTTGGGCACAGTGTATGGATACACGATCATTTACTCATGCCTGTCTGTGGTTGGGTGGGTATGTACCATCTTTCTGCTGAACCTGGAACGCACCAGGGTGTTGGTACGGGACAGGACACGTGGTCACAGTACCATTCTGCTACTCTTCTGGGCTTTGGCTTTTGCAGCTGAGAATCTGGCGTTTGTGTCGTGGAAAAGTCCTCTGTGGTGGTGGTCACTAGACAGCACTGACCATAAGGTAGGTTCACTTGATGTGGAGCTAAAGGTGGATTGGGTATGTAAGGGTTGAGCTCAGCAAGGTGCTTCTCAGATCCATACATAATTGTTTTTTTTAATGCCTATCCGTGATTTTATATTGTCTGTTTATGAAGAAGTCGTCATGTTGATTAGAGATAAAACATAACATTCTGGAAACACACAATTTCCAGCATCTGCGAAGAGAGAAACAATGTTCCAGGTCAATGACCTTTCATCAGAACCGGGCCTCATTAACATGCCACTTGCCGACTTTCCGACCAAAAGAGCCAGGAATCGGCAGCCCGACCGTTAAAATCAGGTGGTAGGAAACCGATGCTAAGGACCTGTGAGAATGGTCCCCGGCACAAGGTAAGTGTTCCAGGAAGTGAGAGGGAGGAATACCTGGGATAGGGGAGACCCAAGGTTTCCTTGTGGGGCCCAGATGAGCTTTCCTGCTCCTCATGGCCCACAAGGAAAGTTATAAAAAAAAACATTAAAAACTCATCTTGCTTGGGCCTCTTCTAGCCCTGGCTCCTATTTCTGGCAGGTTTGGTCTGGCGGTGAAACCACTGCTCCCTCTGCTCAGGCCTCAGGTTAAAATAGCAGATAGCGGCCCCCGTGATGTCATCCGAGTCCAATCTGCATATTTAAAAAGGACCACAGTGACTTCAGTCTTTGCCACCTGCAATTTAATATTGTAGTCTGTCAGATCGGTGCGGAAAAGGAGTGAGTAAGTCACCGATCCATTTTAACTGTCCTCCCAGCTGGTTTCCGCCAGGGGAGGATGTTAAAATCAAATCCCATCATCTCTGACATGAGAAACTCAGGTAACACAAACATTGCTCACACTCCTAATGCACACTCACGCTCCATCTCCACTTTACTGAAGTACCGGTGGGAAATAAATCAGTCAAATAGGAACATAGGAATTGCTAGACGAAAATAGACCAAGGCCCATCTAGTTGGCCTTTTACATTCCTGGTGGGCACATGATACAACAATAATGAAGTTGTTGACTAATCATAGCAACAGACCCAGCTATGACACGAGGAAAACGTCAGCGGTGAAGAGTTTTGGGAACCAAAGGTCCAAAGTCACCTTTCTCCCCTGAAGCCTGCTCCACTTACCACATGTCATGTCTCGTCTCAAATGACTACGGTAGAAAAAAACCCTGAATAAATTTATATATCAGCTGGATAAAAATTATTATAAAGTGGTGCAGATGCTTTCTTACCTGATTTATTCAAGGTGGGTGGTTGGTGGGGGGGGAAACTTGCAGCGGATAGTTGAGGAATAATATAATTACAGGTGGTCGCTCATTTTTGCATGTTTTCAGCTCAGGATAAGATTTTGCTGCTCCCAATCAAAATAATGGATACCTGGGAGTGAGTTACAGGCTGGTGCATAATTGCAGGATTCAGATGGTTTATATATAAAATATCAGATACCCAGGAGTGACGTCACCTTCATTATAAAGAAAAACTTGCATTTATATAGCACCTTTTATGACCTCAGGATGTCCCAAAGTGCCTTACAGACAATGAAGTACTTAAAAAAAATTTTTAGCAGTGTAGGGAACTGCAGCAGCCAAATTGCACACAGCAAGGTCCCACAAACAGCAATGAGATAAATGACCAGATAACCTGCTTTAATGATGTTGGTTGAGGGTTAATATTGGCCAGGACACTGGGAGAGCTCCCCTGTGAAATAGTGGAGTGGGATCTTTTACGTCCACCTGAGAGAGCAGGCGGGGCCTTGGTTTAATATCTCATACGAAAGACGACACCTCCGACAGTGTAGCACTCCCTCAGTACTGCCTCTCCAACAGTGCAGTGTCCCCTCAATACTGCACTGGGAGTGTCAGCCTGGATTTTGTGCTCAAATCTTTGGAGCGGAGCTTGAACCCACAACCTTCTGACTCAGAGGTGAATGTTACCCACTGAGCCACAGCTGACACCTGATTATACCAATTATGTTAAATGTGGTAACTCACTCCAAAGATTTATTACTAGCTACAAAAAAATGCTAGAAAGATACAGCAGGCTAGTCAGTATCTAAAGGAGAAAGGTACATTGATGTTTTTGAATTGAACCCTTGGTCAGAACTGGTGAAGGTCACTCCTGAAACACTAACTCTCTGTGGTTGCAAGAGCCTGTATTGTATTACAGTGTACACTGCGCATTTCATGGTATAACATTCCTGTCACCGTAAAACAGGAACAGGAGATCCACCAGTATATGTTATAATTTAAGGACAATCGTTCCTCTCCCTTCATAAAGAGAGTAAGAATGGTTAGAAATTTGTGCACAGCATGCCCCTAGATTTCCAATATGCGTTGCCATCAGGAAAGACTTTTGTTTATTCGTTCATGGGATGTGGGCATCGCTGGCAAGGCCAGCATTTATTGCCCATCCCTAATTGCCCTTGAGAAGGTGGTGGGGCGCGGCTGCCTTGAACCGCTGCAGTCCGTGTGGTGAAGGGTCTCCCACAGTGCTGTTAGGTAGGGAGTTCCAGGATTTTGACCCAGCGACGAAGAAGGAACGGCGATATATTTCCAAGTCAGCTGGTATGTGACTTGGAGAGAAATGTGCAGGTGGTGGTGTTCCCATGTGCCTGGTGCCCTTGTCCTTCTAGGTGGTAGAGGTCGTGGGTTTGGGAGGTGCTGTTGAAGAAGCCTTGGTGAGTTGCTGCAGTGCACCCTGTGGTACACACTGCAGCCACAGTGCGCCGGTGAGGAAGGGAGTGAATGTTTAGGGTGGTGGATGAGGTGGCAATCAAGCGGGCTGCTTTGTCCTGGATGTTGTCGAGCTTCTTGAGTGTTGTTGGAGCTGCACTCATCCAGGCAAGTAGAGAGCATTCCATCACACTCTTGACTTGTGCCTTGTAGGTGTTGGAAAGGCTTTGGGGAGTCAGGAGGTGAGTCACTCGTCGCAGAATACCCAGCCTCTGACCTGCTCTCGTAGCCACAGTATTTATGTGGCTGGTCCAGTTAAGTTTCTGGTCAATGCTGATCCCCAGGATGTTAATGGTGGGGGATTCGGCGAATATCATAGAATCTTACAGCACAGAAGGAGGACATTCAGCCCATCATGCCTGTGCTGGCTCTTTGAAAGAGCTATCCAATTAATCCAACTCCCCCATCTCTTTCCCCATAACCCTGCTAATTTTTCCTTCTCTAGTATATATCCAGTTCGCTTTTGTATGTTACTTTTGAACCTGCTTCCACCACCCTTTCAGGCAGTACATTCCAGATCATAACAGAGGCGACATGACAAAACATTTATTTACACAGTGAGTTATAATGATCTGGAATGCACTGCCTGAAAGGGCGGTGGAAGCAGATTCAGTAGTAACTTTCAAAAGGGAATTGGATAAATACTTGAAGGGAAAAAATTTGTAGGGCTATGGGGGCAGAGCAGGACGAGTGGGACTAATTGGATAGCTCTTTCAAAGAGCCGGCACAGCCATGATGGGCCAAATGGCCTCCTCCTGTGATGTAACATACTATACTACGAGAACAGTCCCAGCTTTTCTGATCTCTCCATATAACTGATGTCCCTCATCCCTAGTATC
This sequence comes from Heptranchias perlo, assembly GCF_035084215.1. Lineage (NCBI taxonomy): Eukaryota > Metazoa > Chordata > Chondrichthyes > Hexanchiformes > Hexanchidae > Heptranchias > Heptranchias perlo. The sequence continues at coordinate 4,814,704 of NC_090331.1, forward strand.
ATTCTGGTAAATCTCCTCTGCACCCTCTATAGGGCCTTGACATCCTTCCTGAAGTGTGGTTCCCAGAATTGAACACAATATTCCAGCTGAGGCCTAACCAGAGTTTTATAAAAGTTTACCATAACTTCCTTGCTTTTGTACTCTATGCCTCTGTTTATAAAGCCCAGGATCCCAAATGCTTTTTTAACAGCTTTATCGACTTGTCCTGCCACCTTCAAAGATTTGTACACGTAAACCCCCTTTAAAATTGTTATCATTTTGTTTATATTGCCTCCCCTCATGCGTTTTGGGAGAACGAATCGCAACACAACAGCTTGCATTTATATAGCACCTTTTAACGTAGTACAACGTCCCAAGGTGCTTCATAGGAGGGTAATCAGACAAAAATTGACACTGAGCCAAAGAAGGAGACATTAGGACAGGTGCCCAAAAGCTTGGTCAAAGATAGAGGTTTTAAGGAGCATCTTAAAGGAGGAGAGAGCACTTCACACTGCATTAAATTTCATCTGCCATGTGTCGGCCCATTTCTGCACACCCATATACGGCACAGAGTCGGAAAATTATCCCTTAGGTGATTTCTCATGCTGCAGCAATGTAAGAATGAATTGTCCTAACTTATGAATGAGAAGCACTAGTCAGCTTGTCTGTTGTTTTAATCCTTCAGACTCGCAGTTATAAATGGTTGAAGTGCTAGAGCAGTTTTGTGAACAACAATGTTTTTTTGGCATCTTTAACCGGAGCCAATGTAGGTCAGCGAGCTTAGGGTTGATGGGTGAACGGGACTTGGTGCAAGTTAGGTACGGGCAGCAGAGTTTTGGATGAGCTGAAGTTTATGGAGGGTGCAAGATGGGAGGCCAGCCAGGAGAACATTGGAATAATTGAGTCTAGAGGTAACAAAGGCATGGATGGGCTGAGACGCTATATTACGGAGGTGGAAGTAGACAGTCGTTGTGATGGAGAGGATATGTGGTCGGAAGCTCAGCTCAAGGTCAAATTGGGTGCCGAGGTTGCGAACAATGGTTCAGCCCGAGACGGTGGCTAGTGAGGGGGGAATAGAATCGGTGGCAAAGGTACGGAGTTTGTGGTGGGGGCTGAAGACAATGGCTTTAGTCTTCCCAATGCTTAAATGGAGGAAATTTCGGTTCATCCGAGGCTGGATATTGAACAAGCAGTCTGACAACACAGAGGCAGTGGAGGTTTTGAGGGAAGTGTTGGAGAGGTACTGTCATCAGCATACATGTGGAAGCTGACCCCATGTCTGTGGATGATGTCACCAAAGGGCAGCATGAGTAAGAGCAGAGGGCCAAGGACAGATCTTTGGGGGACCCTGGAGGTAAAGGTGCGGGGGTGGGAAGAGAAGCCATTGCTGGAGATGCTCTGGCTGCAATTGGATAGGTAAGAATGGAACCAATCGAGTTTTGTGAGGGTTTTGACTGATTCATTCCGTTTACTTTAAACCATGTCACAAATGAAGATAATAATGGAGTGAAATCCAGGTACAATCTACTTCTGTTAATTTAAGGTTGTTTTTGCATAAAATAAATTGAATTAACCAGTAATTAGAGTTAAGCAACTTAGTTAAAACAGCATATATCTTTTCCTTGTGCGCGAAGAACTGAAGTCATCAGATAATCTGAATTAAAGAACTGGATTAAAAGGATTAAGATTAAGGGGTGATCTAGTTGAGGTATTTACGACAATTAATGGAGTTGATAGGTTAGATAGAGAGAAACTATTTCCTCTGGTGGGGGAGTCCAGAACAAGGGGGCACAACCTTAAAATTAGAGCTAGGCTGTTCAGGGGTGATGTCAGGAAGCACTTCTTCACACAAAGGGTAGTGGAAATCTGGAACTCTTTCCCCCCCCCCTCCAAAAAAAGCTGTTGAGGCTGGGGGTCAATTGAAAATTTCAAAACTAAGATTGATATATTTTTGTGAGGCAAGGGCGTTAAAGGATACGGAACCAAGGCAGGTAGATGGATATGAGATACAGTTCAGCCATGATCTAATTGAATGGCGGAACAGGCTCGAGGGGCTGAATGGTTTCCTCGTGTTCCTATGTTCCTAAGGAATACTGTATTGTCCCTATTTAACTGAAAATGAAAATGAAAATTTAAAAAATAGTTAAAGTGGATTGGTTCTTTGACACCGTTCCTTTTAAGTGTTATTTTCTGCCTATTTTATCCTTGAGTATCTGGATGCTTGGGTGGGAGGCTGACTGCTCTGACTGTGTGTGGAACGGAGGCTTCATGAGGGAGAGGAGCAAGGCTGTGTGTGTACAGACATACTTTTAGTATTTGAGTGGTGTGCTGTAGCACTCTTAGATCTGTCTCTTAGTGGCCCCATTTCCTTTCTGTGCAATGCAAAATTTTATAATTACTATAAATTCCTCTTGAACTGAGGCAATGCACAAGTGTGTGTTTCTGTTTATATAATCCACTGCCAAGGCATGTGCAGTGACTCTGCATAATGAATCACGTGGTATTACTTCTTATTTACTTGCCTCGGAATAGTTTCACTGAGTCACTCAGTGTCGTGTCGTCGTCTTACCCTTTGTTTTCAAATATTATTGAAATCTTGTTGTTTGTGTTAATCTATTTGTGGAATTGGATATGTACTTGAAAAGGAGACTTTTGCAGAGCGATGGGAAAAGAGCAGGGGGTGTGGGACTAATTGGCTAGCTCTTTTCAAAGAGCTGGCACAGACACGATGGGCTAAATGGCCTTCTTTTGTGCTGTATGAATCTATGACTATTCAATTTTAATTGGTGCTAACTTTTACTTTGAGAATGAATGTTTGTTTTTAAACAGTTAGTTTAATTCAGTTTTGGTCAAACATTTCTTAGCAGCCGTGGATAGATTAGTGTTGGAGAGGGTGTGGCGGAGTGTATCTCCCTCTCGAATGTCTTCTGGACTTTTCCCTCTGTCTGATAACGTCGGCCCAGGATACTGCATTGTCTGTTTTATCATAGGGTCTCTGTTGCAGCAAATCTATTGCAACGTGCCTTGTGTCTTCCTGTGGAGTTCCCATTACACTCTAGAATAATGTACCTTCTCTTCGCCGTGCACTGTTCCTTCTTCCAGCTCTCTGGAAACAGGCAGCGATGTCCTCTCGCTTGCCGTGTAAGGAGCGACTATGGAAGGCGGCTCAATCTCCCTGTCTTACGAACAATTTATTCACTCCCGGCCCCCCTTCTTTTGAGTTATCAATCACAAGAAGAGGGCAGGCTTGTCCCGCTGCTGTGGGGCAAACCAGTGGACAACTTCCTGTGGGAGGGCAAAAATCACAAGAAAATGGGCAAACAGTAATCTGATGACGAGAAGCGTGGGAGCGTCTGGGCATTGTTAGGGCGGAGATGTTTATCTTTGTCTGTGTAATGGCAGAAGAAATAAAGTGCTCTTGAACCACCATCTGGGGAATAGACCCAAATACTAGTTTCCTCTTGATGCTCTGAAAATCATGCCTAAGACCCTCCAAGGGCCATATTAAATGACTTGCTCTCCCCTGGTCCCAAACACGCTTGCTTGCGTTTTGTTGTTGGATGTTGCTGGCATATTGTATAATGTTGATCTTTTAAGATTCATTCTTTATTTGTGTTTTTAATTGGTTTTGTTTAACTGCTCATAGTTACTACTCCACCCCAAAACTTTATAAATGACAGTTAAAACCTGCAGGTTCACCATTTTCATCATGTAATGAACATAAGAGAAGAACATAAGAAATAGGAGCAGGGGTAGGCCATACGGCCCCTTGAGCCTGCTCCAACATTCAGTCAGATCATGGCTGATCTTCGACCTCGACTTCACTTTCCTGCCCGATCCCCTTATCTCTTGATTCCCCGAGAGTCCAAAAATCCATCTATCTCAGCCTTGAATATACTCAACGACTCGGTATCCATTACCCTTTGGGGTAGAGAATTCCAAAGATTCACAACCCTCTGAGTGAAGAAATTCCTCCTCATCTCAGTCTTAAATGGTCAACCCCTTATCCTGAGACTATGTCCCCTAGTTCTAGACTCTCCAGCCAGGGGAAACAATCTCTCAGCATCTACTCTGTCAGCCCTCTCATAATCTTATATGTTTCAATGAGATCACCTCTCGTTCTTCTAAACTCCAGAGAGTATAGGCCCATTCTACTCAACCTCTCCTCATAAGACAACCCTCTCATCCCAGGAATTAATCTAGTGAACCTTCGTTGCGCCACCTCTAAGGCAAATGTATCCTTTCTTAGATAAGGAGACTAATGCAGTACTCCAGGTGACGTCTCACTAAAGCCCTGTACAATTGTAGTAAGACTTCCTTACTCTTGTACTCCAACCCCCTTGCAATAAAGGCCAACATGCCATCAGACTTCCTAATTGCTTGCTGTACCTGCATGCTAACTTTTTGTGTTTCTTGTTCCAACATTTAATAGTTTCTCACCATTTAAAAAATACTCTTTTTTCTATTCTTCCTACCAAAGTGAATAACCTCACATTTTCTCACACAATACTCCATCTTCCACCTTCTTGTCCACTCACTTAACCTGTCTATATCTCTTTGCAGACTCCTTGTATCCTCATAGCTTACTGTCCCACCTAGCTTTGTATCGTCAGCAAACTTGGATACATTACACTCGGTCCCTTCATCTAAGTCATTAATATAGATTGGCATGCAGTTTCAGCAAGCAATTAGGAAAGCAACTGGCATGTTGGCCTTTATTGCAAGGGGGTTGGATTACAAGAGTAAGGAAGTCTTACTACATTCATGACCTTCAAAAGGGAACTGGATTAGTACTTGAAAGGAAAAAATGTGCAGGGCTACGGGGATAGGGCGGGGCAGTGGGACTAGCTGAATTGCTCATGCATGGAGCCGGTGCGGACTTGATGGGCCGAATGGCCTCCTTCCGTGCTGTAACCTTCTATGATTCTGTGATTGTAAATATAATGGGGAGATGTCATTGTATTGCGGAAATTAAAAGGCTGCTGTTGCTGCATGCGGAATGTTGTAGCTAGGTTCAGTACCTTGAGCTGCTGTAGAACGATTAATCGCATGTCAATAATGATGGTTGTCATGAGCTACAAAAAGAGAGTATGAAGAGCTACAAAAAGAGAGTATGAAAAGAAGCTTGCAAGGGATATCAAAACCAATACAAAGAACTTTTATAGTTATATTAGGAAAAAGAGGGTGGTCAGGAGCAGTGTTGGCCCCTTAAAAACTGAAAGTGGGGATATTGTCATTCACAATGGGGAAATGACGGACATGTTGAATAATTACTTTGCGTCAGTATTTACAGTCAAAAAAGAGGATAGCATGCCGGAAATCCCAAGAAAACTAATATTGAATCGGGGACAGGGACTCGATAAAATTAACATAAGTAAAGCAACAGTAATGAAGAAAATAATAGCACTAAAGAGTGACAAATCCCCAGGACCAGATGGTTTCCATCCCAGGGTTTTAAAGGAAGTTGGTGAGTAGATTGCAGATGCCCTAACTATAATCTTTCAAAGTTCTCCAGATTCAGGAACTGTCCCTCTAGATTGGAAAATTGCACGTCACTCTGCTTTTTAAGAAAGGGGAGAGAGGGAAACCGGGGAATTATAGACCAGTTAGCCTAACATCTGTTGTGGGGAAATTGCTGGAGTCTATAATTAAGGATAGGGTGACTGAACACCTCGAGAATTTTCAGTTAATCAGAGAGAGCCAGCATGGATTTGTGAAAGGTAGGTCGTGCCTGACAAACCTGATTGAATTTTTTGAAGAGGTGACTAAAGTAGTGGACAGGGGAATGTCAATGGATGTTATTTATATGGACTTCCAGAAGGCATTTGATAAGGTCCCACATAAGAGACTGTTAGCTAAGTTAGAAGCCCATGGAATCGAGGGAAAAGTACGGACTTGGTTCGGAAGTTGGCTGAGCGAAAGGCGACAGAGAGTAGGGATAATGGGTAGGTATTCACATTGGCAGGATGTGACTAGTGGAGTCCCGCAGGGATCTGTCTTGGGGCCTCAATTATTCACAATATTTATTAACGACTTAGTTGAAGGCATAGTAAGTCTCATATCTAAGTTTGCCGATGACACAAAGATTGGTGGTATTGTAAGCAGTGTAGATGAAAACATAAAATTACAAAGGGATATTGATAGATTAGGTGAATGGGCAAAACTGTGGCAAATGGAATTCAATGTGGACAAATGTGAGGTCATCCACTTTGGATCAAAAAAGGATAGAACAGGGTACTTTCTAAATGGTAAAAACTACGGATGTCCAAAGGGACTTAGGGGTTCAGATACATCGATCATTGAAGTGTCATGAACAGGTGCAGAAAATAATCAAGAAGGCTAATGGAATGCTGGCCTTTATATCTCGAGGACTAGAGTACAAGGGGGCAGAAGTTATGCTGCAGCTATACAAAACCCTGGTTAGACCGCACCTGGAGTACTGTGAGCAGTTCTGGGCACCGCACCTTTGGAAGGACATATTGGCCTTGGAGGGAGTGCAGTGTAGGTTTATTAGAATGATACCCGGACTTCAAGGGTTAAGTTACGAGGAGAGATTATACAAATTGGGGTTGTATTGTCTGGAGTTTCGAAGGTTAAGGGGTGATCTGATCGAAGTTTATAAGATATTAAGGGGAACGGATAGGGTGGATAGAGAGAAACTACTTCCGCTGGTTGGGGATTCTAGAAGCATGGGGCACAGTCTAAAAATTAGAGCCAGACCTTTCAGGAGCGAGATTAGAAAACATTTCTACACACAAAAGGTGGTAGAAGTTTGAAACTGTCTTCCGCAAACGGCAATTGATACTAGCTCAATTGATGAATTTAAATGTGAGATAGATAGCTTTTTGGCAACCAAAGGTATTAAGGGATATGGGCCAAAGGCAGGTATATGGAGTTAGATCACAGATCAGCCATGATCTTCTCAAATGGCGGAGCAGGCACGAGGGGCTGAATGGCCTACTCCTGTTCCTATGTTCCATTGGAGCCTGTGTCATATCTGTTGCAGCATGAAATTTTGTAAAGTGGTTTCCAACTCAAGTTGGAATTGTTCCCCTTTGAGCAGAGAAGATTTTGGGGAGATTTAATAGAGGTGTTCAAAATTATGAAGGGTTTTGATAGAGTAAATAAGGAGATACAGTTTCCACTAGCAGTCTGATCGGTAACCAGAGATTTAAGATAATTGGCAAAAGAACCAGAGGGGAGATGAGAATTTTTTTTACACAGCGAGCTGTTATGGTCTGCCTGCCTGAAAGGGTGGTAGAAGCAGATTCAGTAGTAACTTTCAAAAGGGAATTGGATATATGCTTGAAACTTGCAGGGCTATGAGGAAAGACATGGGGAGTGGAACTAATTGGATAGCTCTTTCAAAGAGCTGGCCCAGGCGCAATCGGCCAAATGGCCTCCTTTGTGCTGTATGATTCTATTTCAGTGTCAACAGTAGAGGAGGGGAGTGGAGTAGGTGGATGAGTTGGTGGAATGGAATGTTGTAAGGGGAGGGGGGGGGACATTGCAAGATGGAGCATACGGTAACAAGGATTGTGGAACGACTGAGCTGGGGGTTTTAATCGAGTAATCTCATGGGAGCATCAGGTACTTAAGTCCATTTTTGATGGTGAAGTAGGACGGTAATCATGAACACAGGAAACATATCGTCCCTTGTGTAAAGTGTTTTGGTGGTTTCCATTTCTCGAGAAAGAAAGAACTTGCATTTATATAGCTCCTTTCTCGACCTCAGGACGTCCCAAAAAACTGTACAGCCAATGAAATACTTTTGAAGTGTAGTCACTTGTAATGTAGGAAACACAGCAGCCAATTTGTGCACAGCAAGCTCCCACAAACAGCAATGAGATAATGACCAGATAATCTGTTTTAGTGATGTCGGTTGAGGGATTAATATTGGCCAGGACTCTGGGAGAGCTCCCCTGCTCCTCTTCGAATAGTGGCGTGGGATCTTTTATGTCCACCTGAGAGGGGAAGACGGGGCCTCGGTTTAATGTCCCATCTGAAAGACAACAGTGCAGCACTTGTTCAGTACTGGCACTGAAGAGTCAGCCTAGGTTATGTGCTCAAGTCTCTGAAGTGATGCTTGAACCCACGATCTTCTGATTCAGAGGCAAGAGTGCTACCACTGAGCCAAGGCTCACACCTTGACAACTGTTACTAGTGAAATCTAGCCTTTTCTTTATAATAAATATATATGGTGTCCATCCTGACATTTGATGATTGTTTAATAATGATGGATATGGGGAAGGACGGGTGTTCTCTGGATCTGCCCTAGTTACCATTGGTGGCAGAGCAAACTTTCCTTGGGTCAGAGAACCATTTTGGAACAGATTGTCTGTGACCTGTGGGAGGAATGGGCTTAATGTGTCAAATTTCTTATTTCTATTCCATGCTTTCTTATGTATTCAATGTTTTACATTTGAATTTGGCGCTATGTTGGTTTGAAGTACTTGTACTATTTGACTCCTTTTAATGAGGACATTCAAAAATGTATAAAGTAGAACCATGGTTGCACACAGCCTGTGCGAGTTGGAGCTGTGAGGAATTGCTAACCATTTTCACCTGTCTTCTGACAAACTGGAAAGGGGATATGCTGGGAGAAACACTGCAAGAATAGGTGTATCAGGTAGAATAGCCATGGTAAGCTTTTCTATTTATATATACACACATATTAAAGACTAATGCTGCAGTAGTTGCAAATTGTGTGATATCAAGTCTGGAGTATAGCAGACATTACCGCACTAATTGTATGTGGAAAGAGAGGAAATATCGCCACGTAGTTAGGAGTATGTAAGGGAGTAACTGGTACAAATAGAGCTAGTTATGGCTGTACTAGAAGAAGATAAGAAAGGAAGACCATAACTGATATCCACGGTTTCTTATTCGTGAGTACAATGAATGAAAAACAAGTGGCGTAGCGCAGGCTTATTGGAAAGGATTACCTAATAAACGCCACTTTATGCAATAATGTAGTAGACTAGCGTATTCATATATTCCAGGCATAGGTAGGATGTGTTGGCATATTAGCATCACGTGATTAATCCTGTAGAGATATGACACTCCAGAGCTCCTTAGGGACTTCGTCCTAGTGCTGCTGAGGCTAACATGAGCAATCAAGATGACAAGCTTGCTGTATTCCTGAGGAGTCCTTTGCACATGTGTCCTATTGGTACCAGTCTTATGGGCACTGCATGTAAGGGGTAGTGCTATGTACTTGATTTGATAAATAATGAGTATTAATCAGATGTCTCTGTGTTTCCTCGTCATCGAGCTTGTATTAGAGGTACAGAGTATATGACAATATCCTATAAAACCTCCACATAAGGGCAAAGGATATATAACAACATCCTATAACAATCCAACAAACACGTTTCTGCAATTGTCCGAAAAAGCTCTTGTGGGAACCTTGTGAAGTACTACACAGTAACAATCAGTGAAGTAAACTCCGTCTGAAGTTCTGAGGAAGGGCACATATCCAAAACCGTATTTTCTTGTTACAGTTGCTGCTAACCCTGTTGTTTGTTTTCAGCATTGTATGTTGTTACTCCATCTCGATTAATGGCTGACTTTTCTATCTTGTCTCCCAGGTACACTTCGGCCTGTGGATGGTACGATACATCTGTACGTTTCTGCTCTTTGTCCTCGGGCTGAAAGCACCAGGTTTGCCTCGAAGGCCCTATATGCTCATGATTAATGAGGATGAACGAGATGTTGAATACAGCGAGGTATGTAGAACACACGTATTGTACTAAAAAAGAGCTTGCATTTATATAATGCCTTTCACAACCTCAGGACGTCCCAAAGAGCTTTTTGGAAGTGCGGCCATTGTTGTAATGTAGGAAATGTGTCAGCCAACGTGCACACAACGAGGACCTACAAACAGCAATAAGCTAATGACCAGATCATCCATTTTTTTTTAAGGTGGTGTTTGTGGGATAAATATTGGCCAGGACACTGGGGAGTACTCTGCTCTTCTTCGAATAGCATCATGGGATTTTTTTTATTCGTTCATTGGATGTGGGCATCGCTGGCAAGGCCAACATTTAATGCCCATCTCTAATTGCCCTTGGTGGTGGTGGTGAGCTGCCTTCTTGAACCACTGCAGTCCGTGTGGTGAAGGTTCTCCCACAGCGCTGTTAGGAAGGGAGTTCCAGGATTTTGACCCAGCGACGATGAAGGCACGGCGATATATTTCCAAGTCGGGATGGTGTGTGACTTGGAGGGGAATGTACAGGTGGTGTTGTTCCCATGTGCCTGCTGCCCTTGTCCTTCTAGGTGGTAGAGGTTCCGAGTTTGGGAGGTGCTGTCGAAGAAGCCTTGGCGAGTTGCTGCAGTGCATTCCCACCTGAGAGAGCAGACAGGCCCTCTGTTCAATGTCTCATTCGAAAGATGGCACCTACAACAGTGCAGGACTGCCTGAGTACTGCACTGGAGTATTAGCCTAGATTTTGTGCTCAAGTCTCTGGAGTGGGACTTGAACCCATAACCTTCTCAGAGGTGAGAGTGATACCACCGAGCCAAGACTCAAAATACTTAGAAAAGGTTCAATTACTCCACAGCCATGTATGATTATTTTGTCTTGTGCTATTCCTTTTTAAAAAAAAAATTCATCCTACGTCTCAGCGTAGTTCAGTTGATAATATCTCGCTTCTGAGTCGGTCGTTTTGCAGTACCGAGGAGTACTGTATTATCACAGGTGCTATCCTTCAGAAAGGCATTGTTTGAACCGTGGCCTCCCCTGCTGTTCTTTGAAATAGCGCCGTAGGATCTTTAACGCCCACCTGACAGGGCAGATTGGGCCTCAGTTTAACATCTCATCTGAAAGACGGCACCTCCGACAGTGCAGCACTCCCTCAGTACTGGACTGGAGTGTCAGCCTAGATTTGGTTCTCAAGTCTCTAGACTGGGGCTTGAACCCACAACCATTCTGTCTCAGAGGTGAGAGTGCTGCCCACTGAGCCACAGTTGACACTTAAAAGTTAAAATGGCTGCTTTAAATATTTAGGGTAGAGATTAAAAAATAATGTTGTGTTGGTGGTGGGGAATGAGGCTTGGAATTAAACTCCATCTGCCACAGTTTTGCCCACTCACTTAATCTATCAATGTCCCTTTACAACTTTCTGCTCCCATCTGCATTACTTACTGTGCCACCTAACTTAGTGAGGTGATTTCTTTGCATCTACCCTATCAAATCCCTTTGACGGACAGGGCTTGATTTAATTTTTCATCCAAAGTCGTACCTCTAGTGTGTTATGTTGTGGGCTTCATTTTGTGTTCCATATCGGGTAGTGGCAGAATACAACAAAACAGCCCATCCGTGCTCCTCGTAGTTTGTAGTGAATACACTCAGCGATGGGTAACTTTGAATGGTAGCAGCTACATTGACGATGTACAGGAACTATAAAGGCACTCAGCAACCACCGAGCACCTTGTTCAACAAATTTGCCCAGTCGGTGCACAGGCTGTACAGGTAAATAGCAAAAATTAACGAGAAATCGCTGACGAGCCACAGGTGTGGCTACGGCAGCACCATTTTAGCCACATGCACTAATCTTAGTAGAAAACGCCTTACACACACACACACACACACACACACACACACACACACACACCAGGTAAATGTATTACATCTGTATATGTACTTAACAAACGTCTACCACCATTCAGTAATTCAGGAAGTAAACCACTCACGATGATCAATAAACACTCACGCACTCTGCTTTTCATCTTACCATTGTACCAACAAACTCAGAAAAGGATTAAAGTTCACATTCATACACCATGCAAATATGAGTATTGAGATTCTAGAGGGATAGAATTGAAAAGCAGAGAAGTTATGTTAAACTTGTATAGAACCTTGGTTAGACCACACTGGGAGTACTGTGCACAGTTCTGGTCTCTATATTATAAAAAAAGATGTATAGGCATTGGAAAAGGTGCAAAAAAGACTCTCAAGGATGTTACCAGAACTGAATGGATATATTTGTCAGGAAAGGCTGAACAGGCTGGGGCTCTTTTCTCCAGTAAAGAGAAGGCTGAAGGATGACCTGATGGAGGTTTTTAAGATAATGAAAGGGTTTGATAGGGTAAACGTAGAGAAAATGTTTCCACTTGTGGGGGGGGACCAAAACTAGAGGTCATAAATATAAAATAGTTACTAATAAATCCAAGAGGGAATTCAGGAGAAACTTCTTTACCCAGAGAGTGGTTAGAATGTTGAACGTGCTACTATAAGGAGTAGTTGAGGCAAATAGCATAGATGCATTTAAGGGGAAGCTAGATAAACACATGAAAGGAATAGAAGGATATGCTGGTAGGGTTAGATAAAGAGGGGTGGGAGGAGGCTCATGTGGAGCATAAAGGCTGGCATAGACCAGTTGGGCTGAATGACCTGTTTCTGTGTTGTAGACTCGATGTAAGATGACAGACCCAACAGTGATGTCTATTACTCATTTTTTGTTTACTAACCCAAAATGCAATGATCCACACCTGGATTCCCAATTAGTCACTTGTGGCTAACGTATTGGCCAATACTGAACAAGCAGGCCTGGCTACTGCCTCAGTCACCCTTATCTTCTGTTTGTGCCCAATTGCTTTCTTCCCCTCCTTTCCTGAAAACTTTGACTCTGTTTTGCTGGGTTGTGCACCTACTAAGTGAGGATCAGCGGTCGACTTGACTGTAAAGGACATTGCAGCCAAGCCCAAACCTGTCTTCCCAACTTACGCACTTTCCATCATGGGTCACTGGACAGACATTGGGAGCACGAGCCCTGATAGGCGTCAGCCATGGCTCAGTTGGTAGCACTCTCGCCTCTGAGTCAGAAAAAAATTGCTAAACATTCTGAGCCTCACCATTTACACATTTTTTAATATCCACCTTAAATATTTAACGCAGCCATTTTAACCTTTAGCTCAGTGGGTAGCACTCTCGCCTCTGAGTCTGAGTGTCGTGGGTTCAAGTTACAATCCAGAGACTTGAGCACAGAATCCAGGCTGACACTCCCAGTGCAGAGCTCTCCTGTTCTTCTTCAAAATAGTGCCATGGGATCTTTTACGTCCACCTGAGAGGGCAGCTGGGGGCCTCAGTTTAACATCTCGTCTGAAAGACGGCACCTCCGACAGTGCAGCACTCCCTCAGTACTGCACTGGAGTGTCAGCCTAGATTTGGTGTTCAAGTCTCGAGTGGGGCTTGAATCCATGACCTTCTGACTCAGAGGCGAGAGTGCTACCCACTGAGCCACAGCTGACACCCAAAAGTTAAAATGGCTGTGTTAAATATTTAGGGAATCTTACAACACCAGGTTATAGTCCCAACAGTTTTATTTGAAAATCACAAGCTTTCGGAGCTTACCTCCTTCGTCAGGTGTGTGGGAGGAAAGCTTGTGATTTTCAAATAAAACTGTTGGACTATAACCTGGTGTTGTAAGATTCCTTACATTTGTCCACCCCAGTCCATCACCGGCATCTCCACATCTTGAATATTTAGGGTAGAGATTAAAAAATAATATTGTGTTGGTGGTGGGAGATGAGGCTCAGAATGTTTGGCAATTTTTTTTCCCTTCCCCGCCACAAAATAAATCTGGTTGAAAATTCTTTCCAACTTTGCAGTAGAGAAACCAGAAGGTTTATCTCGTTCATGTTTTTAGTAAGGCAGCCTGTTCAGTAACTGTAGAGTAAAGGGGCCCTCTGCTGGCCTGCCTCAGCCACTGCTGTCGGACACATCCAGTTAAGACCATTTTCTTTTAATTCATGTTCACTTCTGCCTCCCACCGTCTGTACTAGAACACAAGAAAAATCCCGTGCCTCAACAGAGTGTAACTTTCACCTTCAAAGCAAGCTGCCCTAAGTCACCAAGGGGATATGGACGACAAGGAGTTAGGAGAGATGACAAGAGGTGTGGTCAAAATCATCGGCAAGATTCTGAGGAGACCTTTGATGGCAGGGAGAGAGGCAGAGGAGGGTTTTAGGGATAGAATTCCAGAGAGTAGGACTGACGCAGCTGAAAGCAACAATCAGGGACTTGAGAATCCAGAACAAGTTTACAAAAAAAGGGAAGCTTTCCCCCTCAAAAACAAAATAAATATAAGGAGACAAGAAGCGGCCATTGTTTCAGATAAATGCCCTCAGCCAAAGAACTATAAGTCTGAAGGTTCCCCTTCCTGTTCAGAGTCTCTTTCTCCCCTCGCCCCAATCTGTCTGTGCTTTAGAAAATATCCACAGTCATAAATTGTATAAGTTACCTGCTTAATTGTCTTGCCTCCATTTCAGGCCTCGCTCTCTCCTCGGCTGCTCTGCTGGGTCACTTGGTTTTCAGAGTAGTGGGGGGGCTCCGGTAAATTTAGCGGGGTCGGGGGGGGTGTGGTTGGGTGTTTAGTCGGCCCGGGAGCCAGCCAATCCAGAGCCGCCGGACCCTAGACAAAACACACTTCCAGCTGAATGTGCAATACTACTGGGATTTAGCCGGCTGTGCACTTTTCCACAGCCAGGCGCCTCTGGGTTGGCTCTCGGGCCCGTCTGAAGTACTGCCCCCCACTCCTGCTGAAGTGAACAGAACTCTCCTCCAAGAGCAAGTTCCCCCACTTGACATTACAGGAATAGCTGAGGAGGGAAAGATCATGGTGAGTCTTCACAAGGCAGAAGAATAAGCTTGTGTTATAACCTAGGAACATTCAAAATGTAAAGGACCGGGAAAGGCTCTGCAGATCACTGACTCATCTGAAAAACTAACTCCATACCTCGTCAGACAGGCCACTCCACACGTTCAACACCCGTTGTGTAAATTAGTTCTATCAGTGCCCCTTCCCTGCCCTAAGCTTGCGCCTGTGTCCTCAGGTTCCAGAGCTGTGGCAGTCTTGAACATATTAAGGTAATTGATAAATTGAACTCCTTTTAAGAGGGACAAAAATCTCACTGCCCTTCCAGAGCATTCCCTCAGTAACTTGGACAGGAGTGCAATGGAAGGGGTAGAATTTAGGCCAGGGACCCAGATGCAAAGGGTTCCAGCCTTGCATGGGGAGTTCCAGCTCAGCCTTATTGAGGGTGGAATCTCCACCTGTCCCGAGCAAAGCCAATAGTGTCGGAGGGGATGGGGCCTGGGATTCCCAATGGGCCCCTGGCCCCTCAGAGGAGCAATGGATCACTGGCGGCCGGTACTCCTGGTGAAATTGAGCACACCAGGCTGCTAAATGACGGAAGTGGGGCCCACCTTAAGGTCCAGCTATGGATCGTGTCCTGGACCCCCAAAAATTCAAGTGTTATGGGTTTTTTTGCTTTTGGTATCGGCCCTTTTGCAAAAGAGCAGAGGAGGTCAAAAAGCTTCTTTCTGTGGGGGAGGGAATATGGCAACCATCGCCACCTAATGTGGCTTCTTCAATGGATGGGTACCTCAGATTCTTGCACCCGTGGAATAGATACCCACCATTTGGATGTAGATTGAGGGACCCACCCCCGTGATCTTTAGCAGGGTCAGCACCGGTGCTCCCAGGCTGATACACCCTGACACTTAAGCCGGTACACAGTACACCAGGTGTGGCCGACCCTGTGCCATGTACATACTCATTAACCCTTCCTGGGATTTGTGCTTTTTCCATCTGACTCTACATTTCAAGAACCAGTTAGTTTCCCTTACTGCTGCTGCTGCACTGTGCTGTTGGTTTAGGTGAGCTACCCACCAACACCTCCTGATCCTTCTCCTATGTTGTGTCTTGTAGGTGTCAGCCATGGCTCAGTGGTAGCTTTCTTGCCTCTGAGTCATATGGTTGTGGGTTCAAGCCCCACTCCAGAGACTTGAAAATCTAGGCTAGCACATCAGTGCAGTACTGAGGGAGTGCTGCAGTGTCAGAGGTGCCGTCTTTTGGATGAGACGTTAAACCGAGGCCCCGTCTGCTCTCCCAGTTGGACATAAAAGATCCCACGGCACTATTCGAAGAAGAGCAGGGGAGTTCTCCCGGTGTCCTGGCCAATATTATTCCCTCGACCGACATCACTAAAACTGATTATGTGGCCGTTATCTCATTGCTGTTTGTGGGACCTTGCTGCACGCACATTTGCTTTTGCATTTCCTAAGTTACAACAGTGACTAAACTTCAAAAGTACTTCATTGGCTGTAAAGCGCTTTGGGACGTCCTGAGGTCGTGAAAGGTGCTGCTTAAATGCAAGTTCTTTTCTCTTGTCTTTCTTTAACTTCATCAGGCTATCTGTAACCACTGCATCTGAAATTTCCATTTTTTTTTAGTACTTCCTGTTTTCCCACCCCCCTCAGAATCTCTGCCCCCATTTCTAGGTTCAGGACAAACAATGAAATAGAGTTGGGTTCAGGTCGCTAGTGCACTTCAGGTGCACTCCAACTACCTGGCTTCTAAGCACAGGAGGGGGCCAAAAAATCCAATTCATCGGTCTCTCCCAAATGGCTGACCAACATGTAGAGTAGCCTTGCTGGGTTAGAATATCTTGAATCACTCTTTTTAAATTGGATTTTCAAGAGTTTACATTGAGATGCACGTTTTCCTATGTCATTGAACATTTTGATCGCATGGTGCTTGCATCAATGCATTGGTTCCTTGGTGTAGTCATGCAGTGACAATGAGTTAACACAGTTTGTTTGGTGTTGGTCCTCGAGGTTTAGTTGGGGTGGAGCAGTGAGGGGGTTCTGCTGAACTGGTGGCCCTGCAGGTTGAGGTTGCTGTTATTGGCTGCGTTTCCATACTCTGCTCGACTTGCCTTTTCCTGGGAGGTGGCTTGGGTGTAAGGGTTGGGTTGGAGTCTCCACTTTAAAAGTTTTGCGTCTGAGCCTCTGAACATTTTCCTTTTCCTTTCCAGCCTCTCTTAAATCAGAACCAAAGCAGTCAATCAACATGGAAAGATTTCCGTACGAAGGTGTGCTTGCTTGTGCCGTACATGTGGCCTAAAGGGAATGTCTTGCTGCAGGGTCTGGTCCTTTTCTGCCTGGGTCTACTTGCGGTAGAACGCGTCATCAATGTTTTCGTACCCATCTACTATAAAAACATCGGTAAGTTCTTACATTTTTTTCGTTATTGATTTTATTTTTTTTCCCACGAGCTCCCCTGAAAACCTGATTTTGGTGCTTCCCCGGAGTGTGAAGACTGAATGCTGGGGGTAGGAGAACGGGGGAAGAGAAGGAGCTATAAACTATGCAGAGGAGAAAATATTTCCTACAGTATGTGTATGCCAGTATCAGCAATCCCTGACTGATCAGTATGGGGGTGGGGTTGAGGAAAGACACAGAATCAGAACTAAACTGTATTTGGGACGTTATGAGGTTGTGAAAGACGTTGTATACATGCAAGTGTTTCTGAACTGTGGCCTGACCAATGTCTTGCACAAAGTCAGTCTCACTTTCTTGCATTGATATTCACTGCTCTATATATAAAATCCAGAGTCCCATTTGATTTTTTTTTATGGCCGTTTTTAATTGTTTTCCTCTGAATATGTCTAGTTCCCTCTAAATTTTTTTAGGCCATGCACTGAATGAATTTGGGTTTGTGCACTGATATAAAGGTTGTGTGCGCCACCATAAAAAAAAAATCTCAACATTGAATAGAACATCTTTTTAGAAAACATTATTCAGGGTATATAACAAACAGAACAAATGTACAAAATAATGGATAATTGTAACAAGGCGAGCTGGCAAGGATTTTTAATTAAACAAAACTGGTTAAAGAAATTTCGGAAGTAAACGCTGCCACCAGAGGAATGGGGACATCCTGATTGAGACCCAGGGGGTGATTTTAACCCCCAAGAACAGGTGGGTTGGTGGTGGGTGGGAGTTGAAAATAGTTGTTTTTTGGGTCGCGACCACAAACCAGCATTATTCCCGGGTTTAACTTGGGCGCGTAAAAGTACAGGCTTCCCACCGGGAATGCAAAGTCCGAAAATTTTGCAGTTGCAACCCAAAAAAACCAACTATTTTCAACTCTCACCTGCCCCCATTGCGCCTGTTCTTCGGGGTTAAAATCACCCCTCCAGAGACTGTAGATGACGGGCCAGATGATAGAGAAGTAGAGGGTGACTGTCTCTGGTTCGAATGTTTTCATTGTGTAAATAAAGGCTGTGTCTCTGCTAGAAGCCTGTGGAGCAGCTATATGATTTAATGGTCCAGCTCAGTCTAAATGGGGCAGAACTGGCAAAACTTCTGAAAAATAATGAGGCATTGAGGTGCAAGTACATCAGGGCTTTATCAAGCCAGGGGTTGTTCAAGCACAAGGTGAAATTGTCCGCTAAAACGGCTATTGGCGTGTTAACTACCCCAATACACATGCGCCTTGGAGTTCATTATTTTCATGAGATCAGTAACTTTTTTGTGCCTGATATACAGTATATGTCTTGGACCTAGCATGAGTCCATCGCACTTGAGATGTCGCATTTCGGACATCATATTGGGTACGTCAAAAGTATAAGGAATAAGCCAGTCGTTTCCTTCTGCTTTTTCTGACCTTTCTTACCTTGTCTCTTCGCAAGGGTAGGAGCCTGGGATTTTTTGCTAGTATATAGAAACTTCCCTCAATAATTAGCCTCCAATAGACCTCAGAATCTGCCTATTGAGACCATAGTACAGAAGTTACTAATGTCTTTCAACACATTCAAATGCCATTGTTTCAGCAGTGATTATATCCCCTAACAGAGATGGAAGCAAACAACCACTGCTACTACCATGGTAAAAACCTAAGCCTTTACTACTTAGGCATGCAGATGCACAATGTTCCCCTGCTTCTGGAATCTGCCACTTTCTCCCCTTTCTCCTCTTCAGTTAGTGACTTACATTGAGGTACAGCTCTGAGAGTGTTAGCTGTCCTCCGGTACCTCATCCAAATGACCATTCTTCACATATGAGCCGGGACAGTGAAGGCTGTGTACTTCTGTTAGCGTTGCAGGCAGAGGTGACCCTGCTACCTGAGGTGCAGCTGGAAACATTTGTCTTGTTGGTGCTTCCAGCTTTGCCAATGCCACAGGTACATGGCACAAATGGGGTGTAACAATGGCTCATTTATTAATTTGCTGTGGAATCAAACCATGCATATTAGGTGCCAGGTCCAGTCCCTGGTCTGGCCTGTGCAATGCTGTGTTTGCCGATGGCTATTTGATCATGGGGGAAACGCAGCTGAAATTCAAAAATGTCCTTATCTGAATGCACGCACACTTTCCAGTAGGGATTGCTGGATTTAAGTCTGCAGTAAATACGGAACCTTTCTCCCCGCCCTAGTCCAGTAACACGGAAGGTAAGTGTAGTGTCCCCACCATTGGCTAACTCAGCCAGAGAGGGGATTGAACCTGAAGGGATCTTGATCTACAGGACCTAGTTGTTTACATACCCGACACCCGGGACACCCAACCCCGACCCCCAAACACCCGCCTCAAACTGATTCTTCATGGTCACGGGTGCGCACAGAGTTGGATCCAAGCACGGGCAGCAGGCCCGGGAGCAGCTGCAGACACAAAGCACGAGGACGACTAGGGCCTGTGCCAATTCCAAACTCCAGCGCATCCACTCCGCCGGATATGAAGATCCACCAGACGCAACAAGATAATTTATTTATATTCACCAGATGTGACTGATGGTGACACCTCATGGCCCAGGTTTGGCTCATGGACGGAATGAATAGGTGCGTGGCAAACAACAGACTGCTGCGCCGCCACGCACGGGCGCAGCTTAGAGGGAACAGTGGTGACAGCACTTGTTAGTTCTCATGGGTTTTAGGGTCATTAGTGAGCAGATTGGCAAGATAGGTTGGTTGAGTATGGGTGCATAACATTGGATTTTGAAGTGTTCAGCCACTCGCTCTACCCAGGTGGGCTGAGGACCACTGTGTTTGAAGATCAGGGAGTATTTATATGGGACTCTCAGGAGAATAACTAGACGGTGCAGAGTCCTTCGTAGAATGTTTTTATTTCCATTTACTTCAATGGGAGAGATGTAAAACGGCCTGCCAATTTGCTATCACCCGTTTTACACTAGCGCACAAAGTCAAAATCTACCACTAACTTTTCCTTGTAGGAAGATATGAAACAAGAATAGCAAATTAGATTTGAAATCTTTTTTTCTTTGTGCGTAATGTTGATGAACATAAAACAATTTCTGCCACAAAACACCTGGGTTAAAAAGGATTCTCTTCTCGCCCTGCTTCTGATTTAACTGTATAGCCAGCCGGTTATAAGCAGGTCGATCGTACATGCGCTGCAAGACCTCATCATTGCTCTGTCCCCACTGTTGGGCAGCTGCAACTCTCTGCCTATCCTCACTCTTCCATTTGGCTTTTCCGTTACACTCCTATCCCAGCTTTGGCCTCCTGTTATTCTTCTCCCAGCTGGGTCCCCATTCCACCGTCTTTCAAGGTGCCAGTCTTCAGCCACAGGGCACACGTGCCCTGCCTACTACAGTCATTTTGCCACAATGCGCTTTGTTACTTCTTGCAACACCTCAATTTTAAAATTCTCATCCTTTGTTATCAAATCCCTCCATCGCCTCGCCCCTCCCTATCTCTGTAACCTCCTCCAGCCCTGCAACTGTCAGAGATCTCTGCACTCCTCCAATTCTGGCCTCTTGCGCATCCCTGATTTTAATCGCTCCACCATAGGCGGCTGTGCCTTCAGCTGCCTAGGCCCTAAGCTCTGGAATTCCTTCCCTAAACCTCTCTACCTCTCTCCTCCTTTAAGATGCTCCATAAAACCCACCTCTTTGACCAAGCTTTTGGTCGCCTGTCCTAATATCTCCTTATGTTGGCTCGGTGTCAAATTTTGTCTGATAACGCTCCTGTGAAACGCCTTGGGACATTTCACTGTTAAAGGCACTATGTAAATGCAAGTAGTTGTTCTTGCAACGATTGCTTATTACTTTGATGTTGCTTGTTCCTAAGGATCCAAGCTCTGGCTCTGTGTATGTAGCCTCCGAAAGCTTGTGAATTTAAAATAAAATTGCTGGACTATAACTTGGTGTTGTAAAATTGTTTACAATTGTCAACCCCAGTCCATCACCGGCATCTCCACATTATGTATAAAGCCTCCTCATAGTATTGCCATGAACCCTGAATTGATTAGTGGGAGGCTCAAGGGTTACAGACATTTCGACATCAATACAGCTTGTTGATGATATGGTCAATCCACACAGTAAACTGGATCCAGCTCTATCTTCAGCACTCTGAGTAGTGATAGTTGGAAATGCTTTGAACTAGTGGCACTACTGCCTCACAGTCAGGAGAGGGCAGTCTCGGCCAGTCAAACCCAACTTCTTTTCAATATAAACAGTTGTCAACTAGAAACTATCATCATCCTTCAGCACCAAAAACTGATCCGCTTGTCAGAAAACATCCTGAGCTTTCCAAAGTATGAAACACAACTTTATTGTATGTCATATATCTATAGTGCCAGAATCCTGCTGGAACAAGCATCACTGAGTTAATAACAAGTAAAATAATACATTACAACAGATTTAAAAAGAAGGAAAGACTTACATTTATATAGCTTCCTTTCACAACCTCAGGATGTCCCAAAGCGCTTTACAGCTAATGAAGTACTTTTGAAGTACACACTGTTGTAATGTAGGAAATGCGGCAGATAATTTGCGCACAGCAAGATCCCACAAACAGCAATGAAATAAATGTCCGGATCATCTGTTTTAAGTGTTGGTTGAGGGATAAATATTGGCCAGGACACTAGGAGAACTCCCCTGATCTTTTTCGAAATAATGCCGTGGCATCTTTTATGTCCACCTGAGAGGGCAGATGTGGCTCATCTGAAAGACGGCACCTCCGACAATGCAGTACTCCCTTACTACGGACACTGGGAGTGTCAGCCTGGATTATGTGCTCAAGTCTCTGGAGTGGAACTTGAACCCACAACCTTCTGACTTAGAGGCAAGAGTGCTACCCGCTGAGCCACAGCTGATTCTGTAGTGTCAGCATACTGTAAATGCCCACAACATACCTCAGCATACCTGGAATAGAGGGGGGGAAATTCCTGCCAGCCAGTGACTCCTGCTGGAAGGTGTGTGTCTGTGTGCGTGAATGTTGGTGAGGACTTGATTCTCAACTGCAGTCCCCTGCGTAGGTCGCATAGTCTGCGACATTTCTTATCTGGGCTCGCGTGAAGAGCATCCACTTGGGTGAGGTGCCAGAGGGCTGCTGGTGTCTGGATCAGTATCTCAGTAAGAGTCGGCATCTTCGTGGCCAGGAGGTAAAATATACAAACTTTAAGGGGGTAGTAATCTAAACATTGCTGTATAATTGTAATTCAACAATGCACCGAGATGGGAGTGTAGACATTATAGACCAGTAAGCCCAACGTCGATAATGGGGAAAACTTTGGAGCATTGACCAGTATGTTGTCACTCTTCATCCAAGAAGCACAGAGATCATAAAGAACAGTCGGCAACAACAACTTACATTTTATATAACATCTTTAACATAAGAAAATGTCCCAAACTGCTTCACAGGAGCATAATCAGACAAAAATTGACACCGAGCCACATAAGGAGACGTTAGGACAGGTGACTAAAAACTTGGTCAAAGAAGTAGGTTTTAAAGAGTGTCTTAAAGGTGAAGAGGAGAGAGGTTTAGGGAAGGAATTCCAGAGCTTAGGGCCTAGATGACTGAAGGCACAGTCGCCAATGGGGGACGGGGGCTGAAGGGAGTGGGGAATGTGCAAGAGGCCAGAATTGGAGGAATGCAGAGTTTTCGAAGATTTGTAGGGCTGGAGGAGGGTCGAGGCAATGGAGGGATTTGAACACGAGGATGAGTCAGCATGGATTTAGAAGCAACAAGCCACGCTTCACAAATTTAATGGAATTCTTTGAGCTACCGTCTCCACCACTTATAGTAGGTGCGTTCATGCGAACGCGATTTGCCCGCTGTATTTGATGGTCGGTATATGATCTATTCGGGTACACCGGATGGTTTGTCTTGGAACTAATGATATGTGTAGTGTTCTGCCAGTGCTTCTTGCAGCGAGTGACTGAAGATTTTCAGCTGTCCCGGGCTCACCAAGCCCGTGTTCCGGAGGAGTCTGCTTACAAAGCCCACAACAACCACAATCTCCATGGACAGATCAGGCTGACTGAAAGAGCTGTCGATGAACCAGCGCCCGACAGGCTTACGGCAGCTTTGTTAATGCGGATAGAAATATATCTAGATTTAATCTTATATTTTGTTGCGAGTCTGTACACGGCCCAGAGTTTCCACTTTGCCAGCGCCCTTTCCCCAGACGACTTGCTCCGAGTCTATAACGTGGTAGCGACAGAGGACAGTTAGAATATTTGCAGACAGGAGCAGGATTCATGCAGTAATGACAGAAGAAAGCATTAAGGGAACTGTCCTTCAGCTGAACTAATACAGCCCACAATATTTATTGGGACTTGGGTAAAGACCAAAATGCGTCCATCGGTCTAGAACGGGGAGGCAGTTCTGTGATAAAGTTGATTAAACATTATCAATTTAATACTTTCCCTTGGCATTGGCTCTGTGAGTTCATAATAGATAAGAAAAGAGTAACAATCGTAGTTTGATCAGATGTCTGTGATGGACGGGTGAGTAAGCACAGCTTTTTCTACCTGAAATAAACGGAGCGCTTAAGACGCTATAACCGGCAACTTTGAAATTGATGTTAATGCAAATGGCTAATGGTTATCTCTTTTTGGCCGCTATAAGCGACTGTCCATTTTAGACATGGATGTTTTAAGTGGTGAGTGGTGGGAACTGTAATAATTCAAATTGAAAGACCAGGGCTGTCCTGGGGGCATAATTTACTTGGATTTTCAGAAGACAATTTTCTATTCATGAGACCTGTGACAAGAAAGTAAGAAAACATAGAACTAGAAAAGACCATTCAGCCCATGACGTCTGATTGTTGCGCAGACCATGTACATTCTACTATGGACTCTGCACTGACTATTTATTCTCCTGAGAGAGAGTCCCGTATAAATGCTCCCTGATCTCCAAACACAGTGGTCCTCAGCCAAGTGGGTAGAGTGAGTGGCCTGTTCGGTGGTGGGGGGGGGGGGGGTTGTGAGGGAGGGGGGATGGCCGGGGCAGGAAAGTGAAAAAGATCAAAGATTGTCGCGGTTTAATTAAAAAGCTAAGTTTCATTGCCTCTGAATGGCAGGGTACGAAGACGCTGCTGCTATTGCTATTTTGAAAGATAACTTAATTCAGCTGCACATCTTAAATTAAAGCTTCTCGAAGCAGTTAAGCTGCTCACGCGATTGATGAAAAGTGGCCCTGTAACTAATCAGAGCCAAATGGCACAGAACAGCTAGTTTACAGATTCTGTGTTTGGATTGAATCAAAATAATGTAAATCAAAGAGCTGCATGTTGAAGATGTGATGAGAGGGAACACTCAAACAATCCCAACTTTGGCGTTCAGAGATGTTAAACTAAGGCGTCAGCTACCTGTTCCGGTGGTTCAAGTGAATGTTGAAGACCCCTAGATTTGATTATTCATCCATAGCTCTGCTGCCTGTATCCTAACTAGCACCAAATCCCGTTCACTCATCACCCCTGTGCTCGTTGCTCGTTGACTTATATTGGATCCCGGTTTGGCAACGCCTTGATTTTAAAATTCTCATCCTTGTTATCAAATCCCTCCATGGACTCGCCCCTCCCTATCTCTGTAACGTCCTCCAGCCCCACAACCCTCCGAGATCTCTGCGCTACTCCAATTCTGGCTTGTTGTGCATTCGCAATTTCTTTCGCTCCACCATTGGCAGCCGTGCCTTCAACTGCCTAGGCCCTAAGCTCTGGAATTCCCTCCCTAAACCTCTCCGCCTCTCTACCTCTCTCTCCTCCTTTAAGATGCTCCTTAAAACCTACCTCTTTGACCAAGCTTTTGGTCACCTGTCCTAATACTTCCTTATGTGGCTCAGTGTAATTTTTGTTTGATAATCGCTCCTGTGAAGTGCCTTGGAATGTTTTACTGCGTTAAAGGCGCTATATAAATGCGAATTGTTGTTGTTTGAGTTCTCCTGCTGTCTTGTCTAACATTCCTCCCTTAATCTACACCAAAAGAAGATTGACTGGTTATTCATCCCATTGCTAATTGTGGGATCTTGCTGTTGCATTTGCCTACACAACAACAATCTCTACATAGCAAAGTAATTCATTTTGCGTGAAGCTCTCTGAGATGTTTCTAAGAGACGTGATAAGGTGTCCTACAAGACTATTTATTTGCTCTCAAGTTTTGGTTTGCATTTAAACAAATGAAGGGTCTGAACTGGGACCCGTGCTTCTGTTACAGTGTGAGCAATGATTGTCCACTGCTGATAAACAAACCTTATTGAGATGAATAATAAGGCAGCAGAAAGCTTAGAACTGGGTCTAATGTGTCCTACTGAGTTTTTTTAAAAAAGGGAACGTGCACACTGCACCCAACACATTTATTTTCACACCAGTTGTAATATGTCTTGGTGTTAGCATCAAAGATTAATTCTTAACGTCGAGGATAAGGATAGATTTTGTGTTCCGCAGTCAGGAGAAACCCCTGTCGGACCAGCCCCTGCTCTGGGGTCAGAAGGTCATGGTGGTCTAGTCCCTGAAACTCCTGTGGGTCCAGACTGTGTTCTGGGGTCAGAATGTCACGGTAGACTAGTCCCTATAGACCATAAGACCATAAGAGATAGGAGCAGGAGTAGGCCATTAGGCCCCTCGAGCCTGCTCTGCCATTTAATGAGATCATGGCTGATTTGATTTTTACCTCAACTCCACTTTCCCGCCCTTTCCCCATATCCTTTGACTCCCATGCTGATCAAAAATTTGTCTAACTCAGCCTTGAATGTATTCAATGACTCAGCCTCCACAGCTTTTTGGGGTAAAGAATTCCAAAGATTCACAACTCTCTGGGAGAAGAAATTCCTCCTCATTTCTGTCTTAAACGGGCGACCCCTTATTCTGAGACTATGACCCTAGTTTTAGATTCCCCCATGAAGGGTAACATTCACTCAGCATCTACCCTGTCGAGTCCCCTCAGAATCTTGTATGTTTCAATAAGATCTCCTCTCATTCTTCTAAACTCCAATGAGTATAGACCCAACCTGTTCAATCTTTCCTCATAAGACAACCCTTCCATACCTGGAATCAACCTAGTGAACCTTCTCTGAACTGCCTCCAATGCAAGTATGTCCTTCCTTAAATAAGGGCACCAGAACTGTATGCAGTACTGCAGGTGTGGTCTCACCAGCACCCTGTACAGTTGTAGCATGACTTCCCTGCTTTTATACTCTATTCTCCAAGAAATAAAGGCCAATATTCCATTTGCCTTCCGGATTACCTGCTGTACCTGTATGTTGACTTTTTGTGTTTCATTTACGAGGACACCCAGATCCCTCTACCGCAGCATTTTGTAGTATTTCTCCATTCAAATAATATTTTGCTTTTTTATTTTTCCTCCCAAAGTGGAAGGCTTCACATTTTCCCACATTATATTCCATCTGCCAAATTTTTGCCCATTCGCTTAACCTGTCAGTATCCCTTTGCAGACACTTTGTCCTCATCGCAACTTGCTTTTCCACCTATTTTTGTATCAGCAGCAAATTTGGCCACATCCAAGTCATTGATATATACTGTAAATAATTGAGGCCCCAGCACTGATCCCTGCGGCACCCCACTAGTTACAGATTGCCATTTTGAAAAAGATCCTTTTATCCCGACTCTTTGTTTTCTGTTAGTTAGCCAATCCTCTATCCATGCCAGTATATTACCCCCAAAACCATGAGCTCTTATCTTGTGCAGTAATCTTTTATGTGGCACCTTATCGAATGCCTTTTGGAAATCCAAATATACTGCATCCATTGGTTCCCTTTTATCCACTCTGCCCTTTACTTCCTCAAAGAACTCTAATAAATTTGTCAGACGTGATTTCCCCTTCATAAAACCATGTTGACTCTCCTTGATTGTATTATGAGTCTCCAAATGTCCTGCTACTACTTCCTTAATAATGGATTCTAACATTTTCCCAATGACCGATGTTAGGCTAATTGGTCTACAGTTACCTGCTTTCTGTCTCACTCCCTTCATGAATAGGGATGTTACGTTTGCAGTTTTCCAATCCATTGGGACCTTTCCAGAATCTAGTGAATTCTGAAAGATTACAACCAATGCACCCACTATCTCTGTAGCCACTTCCTTTAAGACCCTCGGATGCAAGCCATCAGGTCCAGGGGACTTGTCAGCCTTTAGACCCATTAGTTTACCTAGTACTTTTTCTCTAGTGATAGTGATTGTTTTTAATTCCTCCCTCCCCTTTGCCCTTTGATTTTCTATTGTTATTGGTATATTATTAGTGTCGTCTACTGTGAAGACAGATACAAAATATCTGTTCAATTCCTCTGCCATTTCCTTGTTTTCCATTGTTATTTCCCCAGTCTCATCCTCTAAGGGACCAATGTTTACTTTAGCTACCCTCTTCCTTTTTATATACTTGTCGAAGTTTTTACTGTCAGTTTTTATATTTCTTGCTAGTTTACTCTCATAATTTATTTTCTCCCTCTTTATTATTCTTTTAGTCATCTTTTGCTGTTTTTTAAAGTTTTCCCAATCTTCGGGCTTACCAGTAATCTTTGCCATGTTGTATGCTTTTTTCTTTTAACCTGATACCATCCTTGACTTCCTTAGTTAGCCATGGTTGGTTCACCCTTTTTGTGGAGTCTTTCCTCCTCACGGAGATATTTTTGTTGCGAGTCATAAAATATCTTTTCAAATGTTTGCCACTGCTTATCCACCATCATACCATCTAATCTGTTTACCCAGTCCACTTTAGCCAATTTAAAAAAAAAATTCGTTCATGGGATGTGGGCGTCGCTGGCGAGGCCAGCGTTTATTGCCCATCCCTAATTGCCCTTGAGAAGGTGGTGGTGAGCCGCCTTCTTGAACCGCTGCAGTCCGTGTGGTGAAGATTCTCCCACAATGCTGTTAGGAAGAGAGTTCCAGGATTTTGACCCAGTGACCATTCCTTTATAATTGCCCTTATTTAAGTTTAATACAGTAGTTTCAGACCTAAGATCCTCGCTCTCAAACTGGATGTGAAATTCTTTCATGTTATGATCACTGCTTCCCAAGGGATCCTTTACTTTGAGATCATTAATTAATCCTGTTTCGTTACCCATTACCAGATCCAAAATGGCCTGTTTTCTGGTTGGTTCCCCGACGTATTGGTCCAAGAAACAGTCCCTAATACACTCTATGAACTCCTCCTCAGGGCTATTTTTGCCAATTTGATTTGTCCAATCTATGTGAAAGTTAAAATCGCCCATGATTATGGCATTACCTTTTTTACAAACTCTCTGAAACTCCTGTGGGCCCAGTCTGTGTTCTGGGGTCAGAAGGTCACGGTGGACTAGTCCTAGAAACCCCAGTAAGTGCAGTTCGTGCTTATCGTTGACCCCCAAGACATGCACATAGCGTGGGTAGACCAGTTTGTAGTTACTTGCACTGAACTAGTGAACTTCACCCTCTCTGGGAAGTCCATGTGGAAATTCTAGTCAGGATCTAACTCAGACAAGCAGGAGCCCAGCACTTCTGAGCTGCAGTTATCAGTATTCTGCGCCCCCCCCTCCCCCCAGCCTCTCTCATTTCCCATCTCTCACCCCAAACTTAATTGATTGTCAAAAGAAAATGCTGGGTCTGTGCCCAGCCAGTAGGTCTGTTTAAATTTTAAATAGGGAAATGAATGGGTTAATTTATGAATGACATTATTGACAGTGTGCAGAACAGTCCAAGTAGCGATCTGAGAAAAGTAATTTGTGCGTGTGTTTTCACATGGATACCAACTTATCTCCCCATACAGTTCTTGGACATCAAGTGCCTTGATTGTGGGATTTCCCATACGCTTGGAGCAGCAGTCGCACTCAGACTCTGATAGATTCTAATGAAACTCGGCCCCACGCTTTGCTTTTTCTCTTTCTTTTTTTTTAAAGCAGTCAAATCTAACCCTTTTAAACAAAATCCTTACCGCTTGCCCTCTTTTCCCCCCTTGTTCCCTGAACCGGTTTCGAAGGATATCAAAAGGGCCCGTGAGCTCCTCCTGACCAGAAATGTGTTGGCGCGACATTAAAGAGACGGAGAGTTAAATGCCATCTTTTGAACGCTCGCCGACCTATGTGGGGGGAGGTCAGCTTTCTTGCCAGTTAAGATTAAGGGCAGTGCTCCTTTAACAAAGGCCATGCCAAGCTGGTTTACCGGCTGAGACAAGGCTTCTTTTGTCTGCTCGTGTAAACGAGTGCCAAAGTGAGATCGCTGAGAATCGGAGACTGACGTGGGACGTGTTTCTGCTTTTGTTTCTCAATCTGCATCTGCAGTGAAAAGACTGCAGTGACTTCAGAGAGTGGAATTAAGTTCAAAGGAACTGGCTGGAGCTGAGATAGAGGCTGACCATTTCAGGGGGGGGGGGGGGAAATAGTGCAAGTAACCAGTGAGTGCTTCTGCACAGCCATGATGCTGCTACTGCCAGTGGTCTCATTAATAGGACGATGGAAATTAAGCTGCCTTCTTGACATTGGTTGAGGTCCGAATGGACTCTGCTGAAGATGCAGTTACTTCAGATCACTCGCGAGAATCCTGAACATTTCCACAACTAAGATAAACCTAACAACTGTAGGCCAGTCAATTTAATCTCGGTGGTGGGGAAACTTTTGGAAACGATAATCCGGGACAGTCACTTGGACGAGTGTGGATTGATTAGGGAAAGCCAGCACGGATTTGTTAAAGGCAAATCATGTTTAACTAACCTGATAGGGTTTTTTGATGAGGTAAGAGAGAGGGTAGATGAGGGCAATGCAGTTGATGTGGTGTATATGGATTTTCAAAAAGTGCCACGTGGTAGGCTTGCTATTAAGTTTGTGGCCCATGGAATAAAGGGGGCAATAACAACATGGATACAGAATTGGCCAAATGACAGGAAACAGAGTGGTGGTGAACGGTTGTTTTCGGACTGGAGGGAGATGTGCAGTGGTGATCCCCAGGGGCCGGTGCAGGGACCACTGCTTTTCTTAATATATATTAATGACTTGGACTTGGGAGTACAGGGCACAATTTCAAAATTTGCAGATGACACAAAAGTTGGAAGTGTAGTGAACAGTGAGGAAGGTAGTGATAGACTTCAAGAGGATATCGACAGGCTGGTGGCATGGGTGGACACGTGGCAGATGAAGTTTAATGCGGAAAAATGCGAGACGATGCATTTCAATAGGAAAAATGAGGAGAGGCAATATAAATTAGAGGGCGAAACTCTAAAAGGGGTGGAGGAACATAAATCGTTGAAGGTGACAGGGCAGGTTGAGAAAGTGGTTTAAAAAAAGCATACCGGTCCTGGTCTTTATAAATAGAGGCATAGAATACAAAAGGAAGGAAGTTATGTTAAACCTTTATAAAACACTGGTTTGGCCACAACTGGAGTATTGTGTCCAGTTCTGGGCACCGCACTTTAGGAAGGATGTGAAGGCTTAGAGAGGGTGTAGAAGAGATTTACTACAATGATTCTAGGGATGAGGGACTTAAATTACATGGATAGACTGGAGAAGCTGAGATTGCTCTCCTTGGAACAGAGACGGTTGCAAGGAGATTTGATAGAGGTATTCAAAATCATTAAGGGTCTAGACAGAGTAGATGAAGAGAAACTGTTCCCATTGGCGGAAGGGTCAAGAACCAGAGGACACAGATTTAAGGGAATTGGCAAAAGAGCCAAAGGCGACATGAGGAAAAACTCATGGTGTGGTTAGGATCTGGAATGCACTGCCCGAGGGGGTGGTGGAGGCAGATTCAATCACGGCCTTCAAAAGGGAACTAGATAAGTACTTGAAATGCAACAATGTGCAGGGTTACGGGGATAGGGTGGGGCAGTGGGACTAGCTGGATTGCTCATGCATACAGCCCGTGTGGACTCGATGGGCCGAATGGCCTCCTTCCATACTGTAACCTTCTATGATTACAAGACCAAACTCTCTTTGACGAAAGGCCATCGACCTGCAAGGGTGTAACTCTGTTTCTTTCTCCACAGATGCTGCCTCACTTGCTGAGCATTTCCAGCATTTTCTGTTTTTATTTCTCTCTCATCCTGTTGGGTTTCCCTCACTGTAGAGCACCCTCAGCCAGGAGAGAGGGTAGGTTGCTGAGCCACTCTCAATCTTTCACTAAATCTGCTCTGATGTTAGTCGTGAGATGGACAAGAGTAACCTGATGTAACGCTCCTTTTTTCCCCTTTGTGGGGAAACGCTGCTCAACACTCATCCCTTGCATCCCCCTCCCCCCCAATAGTGAACAGTTGAGGATCTTCAGTAACCATCATCCTCACCACTCCATGGCTCACCATGTCTGGTGCTGTGTTACACAACCTCTGAACTCTTGTTTTGAGTACCCGTTTGGTACCTCCTAAGGATCAATGAAGTCAGAAAGACCCACCAATGGTACATTACAAATATAAAGTCATTGTAAGATCCCTGTCTAAGTGGTTTTCTACAGATTGCTGGTCTTGGGTTATGTATAGTCATAGAGGAGATTGAGAGGTGTTTGTTTAATATTATAAAGGGATCTGATAGGGTAGATAGAAACTATCTCCTCTGGTGGGGGAATCAAGAACAAGGGGGCATAATCTTAAAATTAGAGCCAGGCCATTCAGGAGTGAAATCAGGAAGCACTTCTTCACACAAAGGATAGTGGAAATCTGGAACTCTCTCACATAAAGGCTGTGGATGCTGGGGCACAATTGGAGCTTTCAAGACTGAGATCGATAGATTTTTGTTGGGTAAGGGTATCGAGGGACATGGAGCAAAGGTGGGTAAATGGAATAAAAACAGATGATGCTAGAAATGCTCAGCAATGAGGCAGCATCTGTGGAGAAAGAAATAGAGTTAACGTTTCAAGTTGAAGACCTTTCGTCAGAATGCCCCCTACCAGCTGCTGGTGTCAGCTGTGACTTTGCTCCACTCCTCCAACATTGTGATGTTTTTGACTGCTCTCCCTTCTGGTTCCTGACGTCAGTACGGGCTCCCAATTCTACTTTAAAATCGGAGACAGCCCAGCCCGATAGCTACAAGGAGAGGAGATTTCAAATCAGTGGCGGGAGCTAGGACTGAAGTCTGTAGGAGGGAGAGTCACCATTAAACACCACAGTGCTGGAGGAGCGGAGCCACAGCCGCCAGCGGGGGTAGGGGGGGTCATCTGAAAAATTCCTTGATCAGGAGGGAAACCCAAGAAAGCTCACAAGATAACCCTCCTGTTTTAATCCTGAAACAGTATCATCTTATAGGCAAGTATATTCAACACATCTTGAATAGGACAATCACCCCCTTACGAACGGTTTTGATAGAGTAAATAAGGAGAAACTGTTTCCATTGGCAGGATGGTCAGTAACCAGAGGACACAGATTTAAGGTGATTGATAAAAGAACCAGAGGGGAGATGAGGGGATTTTTTTTTTTACACGGGGAGTTGTTATGATCTGGAATGCACTGCCTGAAAGGGTGGTGGAAACAAATTCAATAGCAGTTTACAAAAGTAAATTGGATATATACTTGAAAAGGATAAATTTCAGAGGCTGTGGGGAAAGAACAGGAGAGCAGGACTAATTGGATAGCTTTTTCCAAGAGCCAGCACAGGAACGATGGGTCGAATGACCTCCTTCTGTGCTGTAGGATACTATGATTCCAACACTCCAGACATCTCCAACGGTCAAGTTACTCAGCCTCTTAAGGTACTGTACTTGGATTAAGGGCACTGTTAGAAAGTTACTGTGCCTGTGCCCACTCCTCTTCCCATACACCGTGCAGTCCTCTGTAGCAGAGAGGCTAATACTCGAGTACAACAGGCTGGTCAATGGTACAGGAGTCGTCTTATGTTTCTTTAAACCGCTGGTGTTGATCTGTTGCCAGTAGCACCTTTGCCTCCTCTCCTGAGTGGAGACTCCTGACTAAAGAAGAACTAAGATGTGCAAGGAAAGAAAGAAATTAGTGGGAAAATTACAAATAAAAGCTTCAAAATGTCTGTTTTTCATTTTTGAATTTCTTTTGCTTTCAAAAAAATCCTTAATTTTCTTTCGTAAAACTCTTTTGCATCAAATTAACATAAATGAGGAACTGGATAGAATTGTACAGAACGGTTTTACTTGGAGCTAAAGGAGCGCAGACAGCGTTATGGGTTTTAACTCAGAAGAAAGAAGGAACTTATGGCGCCTTTCACAACCTCAGGACGTCCCAAAATGCTTCAAAGTCAATGATGTAATGTATGGTAACTAATATGTTTTTAGTGATGCTCTTTGAGGGATAAATATTGGCCAGAACATGGGAAGAACTCCACTGTTCTTCTCCACATAGTGCTATGGGATCTTTTACATGCACCTGAGAGGGTTGACAGGGCCTCAGTTTAATGTCTCATCTGAAAGACAGCGCCTCCAACAGTGCAGCACTCCACTGTCGTGTCAGTCTAGATATTGTGCTTAAGTCTTAGTAGTGGGACTTGAACCCACGACTTTCTGACTCTGAGCCAAGAGTGCTACTCACTGAGCCACGGCTGACACCTTGCTAACGAGTGTGCTCAGATCATACATGCTGCTTGTGCTCGAGCTTTTCCTGCATAGTTACGTGCTCTTGCAATCTCTGAGATGTTAGTCGCATTACCCACGCCAGCATGCTCTTGAGGGTCACTTGCATTATCTGCGCTAATGCAGTCCCTTGACGAGACTTCCATTGCCACATTAATGTACTCTTCTTGTTGCGTAGTGAATAAGCTGAGTGAAGGAGCTGCCTGGAAGACTCTGGCCATGACTGTCTGCATGTACGTCTTCCTCAAGTTCCTGCAGGGAGGTGGCGCAGGTAAGTGGGTATCAAATTTTGTTACTTTATTAGGTATGGTAGCATAGTGGTTATGTTACTGGATTAATAATCCAGAGAACGTGAGTTCAAATCCTGCAGTTATCAGTTCAAAAATAAATCAGGAAATAAAAAGCTGATGTCAGTAAAAGTGACCGTGAAGCTGTCTGATTGTCGTAAAAACCCAACTGGCTCACTAATGTCCTTTTTAGGGAAGGAAACTTGCCGTCATTACCCTGTCTGGCCTTTACATGACTCCAGTCCCACACCAACATGGTTGACTCTTAACTGCCTTCTAAAATGGCCTAGCAAGCCATTCAGTTGTATCAACCGCAACTAGTTCAAAAAGACCCACCACCACCTTCTCAAGGGTAACTAGGGATGGGCAATAAATGCCGGCCTGACCAGCGACTCACCCAGAGAATGAATATAAGAAAAATTTAACTGTGCATTCAGATCACCGCTTCCGTATTGACTGTCAACTTAAGACAGTGTTGGATACAGATAGCCCACTGTACCCGGAATGGCAGGATCCACACAGCAATTAGGACTCCTTCAGCTCACCATAGCCTACGGCAGGGCCACCCTTCCTAGTTATTCTGATACCCAAGTGTTGAACTGGATCGGTGAAGTGAGCATCTATGGGTAGAGATGGAGCAGACGTACTGTCATCCCATTCCTATTGTCAGCCTTCTCTTCCTTTTGAGAGGTGTAGAGTTTGGCCGTAAGTGATGTCGCCCATTTGGATGTGCAGTTTGAGGGGGTAGACGGGGCCTCGGTTCAACATCTCATCCAAAAGACGGCACCTCTGACAGTGCAACACTCCCTCAGCACTGCACTGGAGTGACAGCCTAGATTTTGTGCTCAAGTCCCTGGAGTGGGACTTGTACCCATGACCTTCTGACTGAGCCACACCTGACACCTAATGTATGATTCTGCTGCATGATTTGTGGGTGCTGCAGTCATCCAGTTAAAAAGTTCGGTGAGGTCTGGTTGAGGGCGCTGCCAAGTGCATTGCAAGTTTGTGTATAAGTGCAATTTGTTTCTGTTCAGGCGCATCAGGTTTCGTAAACAACCTACGCTCCTTCATGTGGATTCGAGTCCAGCAATATACCAACCGCCAGGTACAGATTGGACTCTTTGGTCACCTTCACTCCCTTTCGCTTCGCTGGCACCTTGGCAGGAAGACTGGGGAAGTCCTACGTAGCGTGGACCGTGGCACCAGCAGCATCAACTCCTTGCTGAGGTACTTGGCGATAAGAGGAGCACCCTTTAGTACTCTTGATGGTTCAGCAGGGTTTCATGTACCTGATTCTATTTTTTTTTTCTTTGTGTGTAATTATACAATCTCTCCTACAGTTATCATTTGTCTCTGTGCATTTATACAACGCCTTTCACGGCCTCGGGATGTACACGATTGTACATCCCAAAGCACTTTACAGCCTATCATAGTAGGTACAGTACAGGAGGAGGCCATTCAACCCATCGTGCCTGTGCCGTTTCTTTGAAAGAGCTATCCAATTATTCCCATTCCCCAGAGCTCTGTAAATTCTTTCCCTTCAAGTATTTATCCAATTCCCTTTTGAAAGTTACTACTGAAGCTGCTTCCACCGCCCTTTCAGGCCGTGTATTTCAGATCTTTACAATTCGCTGCGTAAAATTTTTTTCCTCATGTCGCTCCTGGTTCTTTTGCTGATCACCTTAAATCTGTGTCCTCTGGTTACCGACCCTTCTGCCACTGGAAACAGTTTCTCCTTATTTACTCTATCAAAACAGTTCATGATTTTGAACACTTCTATCAAATCTCCCCTTAACCTCTGTCCTAAGAAGAACAACCCCAGCTTCTCCAGTCTCTCCTCATATCTGAAGTCCCTCATCCCTGGTACCATTCTGGTAAATCTTTTCTGCATCCTATTTAAGGCATTGACACCCTGCTCAAAGTGTGGTGCCCAGAATTGAACATAATACTCCAGCTGAGGCCTAACTAGTGTTTATAAAGGTTTAGCATAACTTCCTTACTTTTGTACTCTATGCCCAGGATCCCATATGCTTTTTTAACAGCCTTCTCAACTTGTCCTGCCACCTTCAAAGATTTGTGTATGTGCACTCCCAGGTCTTTCTGTTCCTGCATCCCCTTTAAAATTGTACCATTTAGTTTATATTGCCTCTCCTCATTCTTCCTACCAAAATGTATCACTTCACACTTCTCCGCGTTAAATTTCATCTGCCATGTGTCTGCCCATGTCACCAGTCTGTCTATGTCCTCCTGAAGTCTGTTACTATCTTCCACATTGTCATCTGCAAATTTTGAAATTATACCCTCTATCCCAAGTCCAGGTCATTAATATATATTAAAAAGAGCAGTGGTCCTAATATTGACCACTGGGGAACACCACTGTATACTTCCCTACAGTCTGAAAAACAGCTGTTCACCACTACTCTCTGTTTTCTGTCCCCTAGCCAATTTTGTATCCACGCTGCCCCTGTCCCTTCAATCCCATGGGCTTTGATTTTGCTAACAAGTCTATTATGTGGTATTTTAGCAAATGCCTTTTGAAAGTCCATATCCAACATCAACCGCACTACCGTCATCAACCCTCTTCGTTATTTCATCAAAGAACTCAATCAAGTTAATCAAACACGATTTTCCTTTAACAAATCTGTGCTGACTTTTATTTATTAGCCCATACTTTTCCAAGTGCCAATTAATTTTGTCCTGGATTATTGTCTCTAAAAGTTTCCCCACCTCCAACGTTAGGCTGACTGGTGTTTAATTGCCAGGTTTATCCCTCTCCCTTTTTTTGAACAGGGGTGTAACATTTGCAATCCTCCAGTCCTCCGGCACCGTCCCCATATCGAAGGAGGATTGGAAGATTGTGGCCAGAGTCTCTGCAATTTCCCTCAGTAACCTAGGTCCAGGTGACTTTTTGAATTTGAGTACTGCCAGTCTTTCAAGTACCCCCTCTTTATTCTTATCCTATCCAGTATCGCTAATACTTCCTCCTTTACTGCTACAGTGGCAGCATCCTCTTCGCTGGTGAAGACGGATGCGAAGTATTCATTTAGTACCTTAGCCTTTCCCTCTGCCTCCACAAGAAGATCTTTTTTGCCCTGAATCGGTCCCACCCTTCCTTTTACTGTTTATCTGTTTATAAAAGACTTTTGGGTTCCCTTTTATGTTAGCTGCTAATTTATTCTCATACTTTCTCTTTGCCCCTCTTATTCTCTTTTTTAGATCTCCTCTGTACTTTCTGTATTCAGCCTGGTTCTCGACTGTATTATGAACCTTACATTCGTCATAAGCCTCCTTTTTCTGTTTCATTTTAACCTCTATATCTTAAGTCATACAGTGAGCTCTAGCTTCGGATGCCCTTCCTTTCCCCCTTGTGGGAATGTGTCTATTCTGTACCCGAACCAACTCCTCCATGAAGGCCTCCCATTGTTCAATTACTGTTTTGCCACTAATTTTTTATTCCAATCCACCTGGGCAAGATCCCTTTTTAACACACTAAAATTTGCCCTCCTCCAGTTTAGTATTTTCACATTTGATTGTTCCATGTCCTTTTCCATAACTATTCTAAACCTAATGATATTATGATCACTGTTCCCCAAATGCTTCCCCACTGAAACATGGTCCACCTGACCCACTTTATTCCCGAGAACTAGATCCAGCACTGTTTCCTTCCTTGTTGTGCTAGAAATACACTATTCCAGAAAGTTCTCTTGTACACATTTCAGGACTCCCTCCCCCCTCTTTGCCCTTTACACTGTTACTGTTCCAGTCTATATTGGGATAATTGATTCCCCCATTATCACTCACCAGTTCTGGGCACAGCATTTTAGGAAGGATGTGAAGGCTTTAGAGAGGGTGCAGAAAAGATTTACTAGAATGGTTCCAGGGATGAGTGACTTCAGTTATGTGGATAAACTAGAGAAGCTGGGGTTGTTCTCCTGAGAGCAGAGAAGGTTGAGAGGAGATTTGATAGAGGTGTTCAAAATCACGAAGGGTCAGACAGAGTAGATAGAGATAAGCTGTTCCCATTGGCAGAAGGGGCAAGAACCAGAGGACACAGATTTAAGGTAATTGGAGAGAACTGAAAAAAACCAAAGGTGACATAAAGAAAAACATTTTTACACAGCGAGTGGTTATGATCTGGAATGCACTGCCTGAGGGGGTGGTGGAAGCAGATTCAATCGTGGTTTTCAAAAGGGAATTGGATAAGTACTTGAAGGAAAAAAAATTGCAGGGCTATGGGGAAAGGGCGTGGGTGTGTGACTAGCTGGATTGCTCTTGCATCGAGCCAGCATGGGCTCGATGGGCTGAATGACCTCCTTCTAAACCTAATGATATTAGGATGACTTTTTAAGACCAGTACGTTGAGGAGCCAACCAGGGAACAGACTATCTTAGATTTGGCATTGTGCAATGAGAAGGGGTTAATTAATAATCTTGTTGTGCGGGGTCCTTTTGGGAAGAGTGACTATAACATGATAGAATTCTTCATTAAGCTGGAAAGTGAAGTGGTCCAATCCGAAACTAGGGTCCTAAATTTAAACAAAGGAAACTACGAAGGTTTGAGGAGTGAGTTGGCTATGATCGATTGGGGAGCTTAATTAAAAGGCGTGACGTGGATAGGCAATGGCTAACATTTAAGGAACGAATGCATGAATTGCAACAATTATACATTTCTTTCTAGTGCAAAAACACTAAAGGAAAAGTGGCCCAACCATGGCTAACAAAAGAAATTAAGGATAGTATCAGATCCAAAGAGGAGTCATATAAAGTTGCCAGAAAAAGTAGCAAGCCTGAGGATTGGGAGCAGTTTAGAATTCAGCAAAAAAGGACCAAGAGATTGATTAAGAGGGGGAAAATAGAGTATGAAAGTAAACTTGCAAGGAACATAAAAGTGGACTGTAAAATTCTTACAAGTATGTAAAAAGGAAAAGATTAGTGAAGACAAATGTAGGTCCCTTACAGTCAGAAATGGGAGAATTTATAATGGGGAACGAAGAAATGGCAGAGCAATTAAACAAATACTTTGGTTCTGTCTTCACAGAAGAGAACACAAATAGCTTCACAGAAGTGCTAGGGAACCAAGAGTCTAGTGAGAAGGAGGAATTAAAGGAAATTAGTATTAGTAAAAAAAATAGTGCTGGAGAAATTAATGGGACTGAAAGCCAATAAGTCCCTAGAGCCTGATAATCTGCATCTCAGAGTACTAAAAGAGGTAGCCATGGAAATAGTGGATGCATTGGTTGTCAT
Organism: Heptranchias perlo; assembly: GCF_035084215.1. Lineage (NCBI taxonomy): Eukaryota > Metazoa > Chordata > Chondrichthyes > Hexanchiformes > Hexanchidae > Heptranchias > Heptranchias perlo. The sequence goes on from NC_090331.1 coordinate 4,853,744, forward strand.
CTTCCAAAATTCTACAGATTATGGAACAGTTCCTGCAGATCGGAGGGTGACAAATGTAACCCCACTATTTAAAAAAGGAGGGAGAAAGAAAACAGGGAACTACAGACCAGTTAGCCTAACATCAGTTGTAGGGAAAATGCTAGAGTCTATTATAAAGGATGTGATAACAGGACACTTAGAAAATATCAGCGGGATTAGACAAAGTCAACGTGGATTTATGAAAGGGAAATCATGTTTGACAAATCTACTGGAGTTTTTTGAGGATGTAACTGGTAGAATAGATAAGGGAGAACCAGTGGATGTGGTTTATTTGGATTTTCAGAAGGCCTTTGATAAAGTCCCACATAAGAGGTTAATGTGCAAAATTAAAGCACATGGGATTGGGGGTAATATACTGGCATGGATTGAAAATTGATTAACAGACAGGAAACAGAGAGTAGGAATAAATGGGTCTTTATCGGGGTGGCAGGTGGTGACTAGTGGGGTATCGCAGGGATCGGTGATTGGGCCCCAGTTATTCACAATATATATCAATGATTTGGATGAGGGAACCAAATGTAATATTTCCAAGTTTGCTGACGACACAAAACTAGGTGGGATTGTGAGTTGTGAGGAGGTTGTAAAGAGGCTTCAAGGCGATTTAGATAAGTTGAGTGAGTGGGCAAATACATGGCAGATGCAGTATAATGTGGATAAAGTGAAGTTATCCACTTCAGAAGGAAAAACAGAAAGGCAGAGTATTATTTAAATGGTGATAGATTGGGAAATGTTGATGTACCAAGGGACCTGGGTATCCTTGTACACCAGTCACTGAAAGCAAACATGCAGGAGCAGCAAGCAGTTAGGAAGGCAAATGGTATGTTGGCCTTCATTGCAAGAGGATTTGAGTACAGGAGCAAGGATGTCTTATTGCAGTTATCCAGGGCCTTGGTGAGACCACACCTGGAGTATTGTGTGCAATTTTGGTCTCCTTACCCAAGAAAGGATATCCTTGCCATAGAGGGAGTGCAGCGAAGGTTCACCAGACCGATTCCTGGGATGGCAGGACTGTCGTATGAGGAGAGATTGGGTCGACTCGGCCTGTATTCACTCAAGTTTAGAAGAATGAGAGGGGATCTCATTGAAACATATAAAATTCTGACAGGGCTAGACAGACTGGATGCAGGGAGGATGTTTCCCCTGGCTGGGGGTCCAGAACGAGGGGTCACAGTCTCAGGTTACGGGGTAGGACATTTAGGACTGAGATGAGGAGAAATTTCTTCACTCAGAGGGTGGTGAACCTGTGGAATTCTCTACCAAGTCACCGAATATATTTAAGAAGGAACTAGATGGATTTCTAGACACAAAAGGATCAAGGGGTATGGGGAGAGAGCGGGAATATGGTATTAAGATAGAGGATCAGCCATGATTATATTGAATAGCAGAGCAGGCTCGAAGGGCCGAATGGTCTAATTCTGCACCTATTTTCTATGTTTCTGTACTGTAACTATTCTGTGATTCCATAGTTGTTGCATCTTTCTGTAATTTCCCTTCAAATTTGCTCGTCTATCTCCTTCCCACTATTTTGTGGCCTATAGTATACACCCAGTAGCGTAATTGCTCCTCTAGTGTCCCTTAACTCTAATCAAATAGATTCTGTCTTTGACCCCTCAACTACATCATCCCTTTCCAGTGCCACAGTAGTTTCTCTGATCAATACTGCCAGCCCCCTCCTTCCTTTCCTCCCCTATCATAAGAACATAAGAGATAGGAGCAGGAGTAGGCCATTTGGCCATTCGAGCCTGCTCCGCCATTCATTGAGATCATGGCTGAACTGATTCTGGCCCGCCTGTTCCCCATATCCCTTGACTCTCTTGCTGATCAAAAATTTGTCGGACTCAGCCTTGAATATATTCAATGACTCAGCCTCCACCGCTCTTTGGGGCAAAGAATTCCAAAGGTTCGCAACCCTCAGAGAAGAAATTTCTCCTCATCACTGTCTTAAATGGGCGACCCCTTATTCTGAGACTATGCCCCCTAATTCTAGATTCCCCGATGAGGGGAAACATCCTCTCAGCATTTATCCTGTCAAGCCTCCTCAGAATCTTACATGTTTCAATAAGCTCGCCTCTCATTCTTCTAAACTCCAGTGAGTATAGGCCTTACCTGCTCAATCTTTTCTCATAAGAAAACCCTTCCATACCCGGAATCAATCGAGTGAACCTTCTCTGAACTGCCTCCAATGCAAGTATATTCTTCCTTAAATAAGGGGACCAAAACTTCCCTGAATACCTTGTAGCCAGGAATATTTAATACCCAATCCTCCCCTTCTTTGAGCCAGGTCTCTGTTATTGCCGCTATATCATAGTCCCATGTGGCGACTTGAACCTGCAGCTCACCAACCTTATTTACCACGCTACGTGCATTTACGCACGTGCACTCCAATCTCATCTTTGTGTGCCTCCTGCCTGATCCCTCCTATTTCTGAACAGTTCTTTATTCTAGTGCTGTTTGTCCCTTCCAGACCTCTGTGCACCTTGTTTCTCCTCTAATGTTTCATGCTGGTTCCCACCCCCCTACCAAATTAGTTTAAACCCCCCCCCCCCCCCCCCACAGCACTAGTTAACCTCCCTGCAAAGACATTGGTCCCAGCTCTGTCGAGGTGCAACCCGTCCATCTTGAACAGATCCCTCCTGCCCCAGAACTGGTCCCAATACCGCAGGAATCTGAAGCCCTCCCTCCTACACATTTCTCCAGCCACGCATTTACCTGTCTTATCCTACTATTCCTATACTCACTAGTGTGTGGCACTGGGAGTCATCTGGAGTTTATTACCTTTTGAGGTCCTGCTTTTTAACTTCCTCCCTTTGAAAGGTCTTCGACTTGAAACGTTAACTCTGTTTCTTTCTCCACAAATGCTACCTGACTTGCTGAGTTTCTCCAGCGTTTTCTGTTTTTATTTCAGATTTCCAGCATCCGTAGTATTTTGTTTTTGAGACAGGTCGCACAAGCATTTTAATGTAGATAATTGAGTTAATGTATTTTGGGAGAACAAATAAGAAATCAGAATATGCACTCAATGAAAAGAAGATTGTGGATAAACAGAGACCTAGGGGTTCCAATACTTGAATTAGAATTGTAGAATCATAGGTTACAGCACGGAAGGTGGCCATTCGGCCCATCGAGTCCGCGCCGGCTCTATGCAAAGGCAATCCAGTTAATCCCACTCCCCCGCCCTTTCATCTGAAAGTGTGAGTGCATTAGGGATGGGCAATAAATGCTGGCCTAGCCAGCGACGCCCACATCCCATGAATGAATTAAAAAAAAGATAAAGCCATGAAAAAAGGCCAGTAGCATTTTGGGTTTTATAAATAGGGTATAGAGTACAGGAGTAAAGAGGTAATGATGACTTTATATAAAACACTGGTTGTTGTTGTCTTTGTACTATTCCCTTGGATAATAGTGAAGTAGTGAAAGGATTCGCAAGTTGATTAATAGTCTGTGACGTGAACGCTCCTTCCATGGCTGTAACCATCCGATAGGGGACTGTCTGGAGCGCCGGCCTCCCCTCGGCGGGACTGTCTGGAGCAGGGATCAAACCCTGCATCTTCGGACTCAGAGGTGGGAATGCTACCACTAAGCTAAAGGCTTGTATCAAAACATTGGTTAGTCCACATTTTAGCGTACAGTGTGCAGTTTTGGGTGCCACATTATAGAAAGAGTATTCAAGCCATTGACAGTGTTAGTGTAGATTCACCAGGATGATTCCACTAGAGCTGAGAAGGCTAAGGAGAGATTGCAAAGACATTTTTAAAATTAGGAAAAGCTTTGTTAGTGATTAGGGAAAAACTATTTTCTGTGGTTGGGGAGTCAGTGATGAGGGATCATCAAATTAAAAGTGTCACTGAGAGTATGAGGAGAAAGGTTAGGAGAAAATTCTTTAAACAGAGGGTTGTTGGAGCATGGAATGCTTTGTCATAAGAGGTGGCTGAGGCAGAGATCATTGCATCTTTTAAGGGGAAATTAGATAAATATTTGAAGTAGAGGAAGATACGGGGCTATGGGGAGAGGGCGGGGCAGTGAATTAGCAAAGAGTTGGCACAGACTCAATGGACCAAATAGCTTCCTTCTGAGCCTTGGACTCTGATGCAAGTCCATCTGTTTCCTCCATTCCTCACTTCTTTCTTCATCCTTGCAAGCCCCCCTCCTTCCGTGTATCTGTATGCATTCCCTATTGATAGAGCTATCACAGACTCCCACCCTCTCCCCAGCGATTAAAGGTAGGCCTGTCTGAGCTAACTTTTATTGACCTTGAATTATGTTTTTTTTAATGTTGCGGTGTTATCAGGGCGCTGTTTGAAATCCTGTTGCCGATCTGTTTCCACCGTTTAATAATAGAGGCACTTGGCTACACCCTGACAGGAACTAGAATTCACACAGAAACAATACTTAGGAAAGAGGAGTTGACAGAAATCGTTAGAAGTATTCTGGAATTTTTGTGTGTGGAGTGGGATCTAGGAGCGGGATCGCACCCTGGGGTCCACTGATGGGAGTGACATTGTAGACGTCGTTTTCTCCATATTATCGTTTGTTGCGACCTGGGATTGTTTCACTTTCTGTTCCCATGAATACAAACTAGTTTTGATATAATTCTTGCATTTACATAGTGCCTTAACACATCAGAACATCTCGGACAGCTTCACTTTTGAAGTGCAGTGACTGTTGTTACGTAGGTAAATGTGACAGCTGTTCTGTGACAGCCATATTCCATAAATGCTTATTTTGGTGGTGTGTTTTACATTTTTTTTTAAGTTTTGTTCACCACACAAGTGAAATTATGTTACGAGCTGATTCCCTTTATAATACTTGCAAGATGCCAAATTGGGATGGGTGGATCTGTGTATTTTACTATTTTTGTTGTTCCTGCTATCCTGGTTTCTTCCTCCAGACCTCTACCTTCTTGCATCCTTGTTCTGATTCTGCTCCTGATCCTTAAGAGTCAGAGGCAGCATGCACACGTGCTTCGGGAGCAGAGCTCTGAGTATATCGCAACTGGACAGAGATCAGAGGAAACAAAAAGTTGTGGGGGGGTGGTGGTTGGTGGTTGAAGAGGGCGGAAACAAATCGGCAATGTGTGGGACAGACGGAAAGAGAGCAAGATTGATCCAGACATGCTAATTGACCGATCCCGAGGGGCTTTGGAAACTCACAATCTAGCCCCTTTGTATGTAGTGATTCTGTGGTAGAACTGGAGTTCTATGAAAGCAGGCATTGCCTCAACGAACAAAATGTTTTCATTCTGCACGCATTCCCCCACTGACTCACTCCCATAAGACTCTCTTGTGCTGTCAGTAATGTAGCTGTTTCAGAGACTGTCACACAGAGGGTCCCTCACATTGCCCGTTGACTGGGGGGAATACTCTGTGCTATTTCTTCTAAGAAATCGCTATCTCTTTGACTATAAAAGAAGCATATGTTCGGTAAAATGGCCCCTCGAATTTTTAAATGGCGTGAGACAGTCTGCACTCAAAATGTTAAAGATTGTATATTGTAATCTTCCTTCATTCAGTGATAAATAAATTTTATTTTCCAGCTATATTGTTTTCAGCATCTTCCCGACGATTGCCGACATCATCATCGCCATTGTTTATTTCACCTCCAACTTCAATGCCTGGTTCGGACTCATTATCTTTGTTTGCATGGCTCTGTACTTAAGTAAGTGGTCCTAATCAATAAGTAAATTCTTCTTCGTACTATTGGAGAGTAAATTGTTGCCGACTTAGTGTTTAAATCCTCATGATAAGAAACATCATGCACTTTAAAACATGGACTGAGAGTGGCTAAATGGTTAATGATGCCTTTCCCAGCCAGGGGAAACTGCAACAGCTAAAAACCTGCAAAATCTTAACACTGCCTCTGCCTTAATGCAACACAACTGTGGGGACAGAATCAGACACTTACACCTGAAAAGGCCTGGTTCCTAATGGACACTGATCCATAGCCCATTACAGCAATAATTGGCACTAAATTGTTCGTCTGACTCAGTGAGACTGTGAGGGCATCTGCTGTAGAAAATGGAAATGTACATTAGTGAAGGATGATCTGCCCTTCCACATTTGGAGTTGAGGCATTTGTTGGGCAAAAACAGATTCAAGTTCCTTATGTAGGCCCAACATATGCTATAGCCACCCTGGGAGTGTTTGATGGGACAGTGTAGAGGGAGCCTTACTCTGTACCATCCACAGCATACACTGCAGCAACTCGCCAAGGCTTCTTCGACAGCATCTCTCAAACCCACAACCTCTACCACCTAGAAGGACAAGGGCAGCAGGCACATGGGAACAACACCACCTGCACGTTCCCCTCCAAGTCACACACCATCCCGATTTGGAAATATATCGCCGTTCCTTCATCGTCGCTGGGTCAAAATCCTGGAACTCCCTTCCTAACAGCACTGTGGGAGATCCTTCACCACATGGACTGCAGCGGTTCAAGAAGGCGGCTCACCACCACCTTCTCAAGGGCAATTAGGGATGGGCAATAAATGCCGGCCTCGCCAGCGACACCCACATCCCATGAACGAATAAAAAAAAACTCTCTATCTAACACGTGCTATACCTGGCCTGGGTGTGTTTGATGGGGACAGTGTAGATACTAAAAGAAGAGAGCTCTGCCCCTTTAAGACTTTGTAGATGGTAACACAGTTCTTGTCTCATTAGAGGGTCATGTGATGTTGATTTGATTTGTGTTCGACTGTCTGTCGGCAGCACAATGGAATCTCCGGCTTTTAAAGTGGTCTCATCTTACATCACTCAGTCATTCCTCAGAGCGAAAAAAATAAATGCTTTCTGCTGATAATTAAATCCTGTGTTCTTGGGAGAGAGTCTGCTCAGATGAAGCGCAAAGAGCAACCTCGAGGGCTTTTCCATGTAATCGAACATCACTCCCTTTGTTAGAAAGGCCGGCCATTTGTCTTTAATGTCTGAGATGGGGGAAACATGAAAGAGAACTATTTCACCTCTTATTGACAAAGAGCTGAAACCAGAGAATGTGTCTTGTTCCCGACAGTAGGTAATTGAGGGGGTTGTGCCCGGCCACGCTTTCCTGTGTTTGTAATGTCTGATATCAAAGGGCTGATTATCAGGAGTATCATTGCGAGGGCAGGAAGCTGACACTTTCATACGTCGTATATAGTAGCAAATGAGAACTGAATGAGTGAGTGCACGACTCAGCTTCTGTTTGCCGCAAGAATGTAGGAATTGCTAGATGGGAAAAGACAGAGGTCCATCTCGTTAGCCTTCCACCATCCTGGTAGTCCCACGTTACAACGATAATGGAGCTGCGGACGAATGACAGCAATCAATCTCAAAGAAATAAATAACTTGCAGCAAAAAAATACAGGAAAGGCGGGAAAGTGGAGTTGAGGTAAAAATCAGATCAGCCATGATCTCATTAAATGACGGGGCAGGCTCGAAGGGCCAAATGGCCTACTCTTGCTCCTTTCTCTTATGGCCTAAAACATTCCTCCTTGTCTTCCTCTGCCCCAACTCCTTCCAAATCACCGCCTGTGGCACTTACTTCCTCTCTCAGGCACACAGGGATTGCTCGATGAGAAAGGACTGAGATCCATCGAGTTCGCCTTCTACCATCCTGGTAGTCGCATGATACCACAACAATGGAGTTGTTCTCAGACAGCAAAGAAATGCGGTGTTACGTGCAGCACACTTTCTCAGTGGATTTCTAAAGATGTCTCTGCTTCAGTAGGCTGCCGTTTACTGCCACTGCGTGTATCTCACACTATCAACTCCACTCGCAAAAGAGAATAACCCAACCTCCATCTCTGTAACATCGCCCTTCTCCACTCCTGCCTCAGCCCATCTGCTGCTAAAACGCTCATCCGTTCTTTTGTTGCCTCCAGACTCGACTATTCAAATGCTCTCCTGGCCGGCCTCCCATCCTCCACCCCCCATAAACTTTAGCTCATCCAAAACTCTGCTGCCCGTATCCTATCCTGCACCAAGTCCAACTCACCTATCATCTCTATCCTGATAACCTACATTGGCTCAGTCTCCCAACACCTCCAATTTAAAATTCTTGTGTTTAAATCCTTTCATGGACAGAAAATCTTTCTTTTGATGGACAGAAGACCTTTTTCTCATTCCTACCATTGGTTTAATATTCTTTTGGTGATTTTTAAAATTTTACTTGGCATGTTGAAAGATAGCAATACTGATTAAAGAAGCACTTTTCCGCTTTTGGTACTCAGTATTAGCATTAAGCACTCCCAGAGTGGGTGAAAAGTAAAGCTGCTCCCACTCTACCCAACAATGTGCCTGAATCCTAATCTCAGAAGGGGCCTCCTAGTGCATTAATGGGATTTTTTTTTGATTTCTCACTCATCCTTGTGCCCAATTAGATTGCTGATTGAGCACCAAGTTTTAGGGTTGCCAATAGCCATGGTCTGAACACTAAGAATCCTGGACCCCAGGAAGACGAGTGCCCATTCTGAACATCTATGGTTTTCTCCTGTGCAGACCCTATAAGAGGAAAATGGGAATTGGACCTGTTGATGGCTGTGTTTGATCCCTACGTCTAAGATCTGATCCTGCTCTGTTTCCCATGGTTGGATTGGCTTCCTCCTATGCTTCGCTACTGGACAGAAATGAACTGATGCTGAGAGTTTTACCAGCCTTTCTAGTATCACAGGAACCTTCTTTATGCACCATTAGCATGACTCCCTCCTCCTAGTGCAGCACTGTAATGAATGTAGAGGGATTTCTGTGACTTGGAAGGCTGTGTGAGTTCTGCTTTCCATCACAGGAGCACCAAGATAAGTACCATTGAGGGAGGCCAGTCAGCCTGTCTCGCTCATCCTTCAATAGGAGCTGATGATCCCCCATTACCGTCTCCAACTGCCTCAAATAATTAGTGTTTGCCTCCACTGCTTTGCCCGGAGACCATTCTAGGAATTAATCAGTTTTCGTGTGAAGAAGTGTTTCCTGAAATTATCTCTCAATTTGCCTTTTACCCATGTCTCCTTGTCTTGATTTAACTTGAAATATTGCTCCAGATCAACCACTTATATAGCTCGGTAAGATTTCCTCTCATTTGCCTTCCTTTGAGAATAAAGAGTCCAATTTTTTTCAGCCTTTCCTCATAACTTATTCCTCTGAAGTTAGGGGACAAGCTCATAGCCCCCCTCTACACTGTAATTAATAGATTACGTGAATGGGCAAAACTGTGGCAAATGGATTTCTTTCAATGTAGGCAAATGTGAGGTCATCCACTTTGAACCTAAAAAGGAAAGATCAGAGTACTTTCTAAATGGTGAAAATCTCAAAACAGTGGAGGTCCAAAGAGATTTAGGGGTCCATGTACATAGATCATTAAAATGTCATGAACAGATGCAGAAAATAATCAAAAAGGGTAATGGAATGCTGGCCTTTATATCTAGAAGACTAGAATACAAGGGGGTAGAAGTTATGCTACAGCTATACAAAGCCCTGGTTAGACCACATCTGGAGTACTGTGTTCAGTTCTGGGCACCGCACCTTGGGAAGGATATATTGGCCTTTGAGGGAGTGCAGAGTAGATTTACTAGAATGATATCTGGACTCCAAGGGTTAAATTATGAGGCGAGATTACACAATCTAGGGTTGTATTCTCTGGAAGTTAGAAGATTAAGGGATGATTTGATCGATGTTTTCAAGATAATAAGGGGAACTGATAAGGTAGATAGAGAGAAACTATTTCCGCTGGTTGGGAAGTCTAGGACTAGGGGGTACAGCCTAAAAATTAGAGTCAGGACTTTCAGGGGTGAAGTTAGGAAACCCTTCTACACACAAAGGGTGGTAGAAGTTTGGAACTCTCTTCAAATGGCAGTTGATGTTCGCTCAATTGTTAATTTTAAATCTGAGATTGATAGATTTTTGTTAACCAAAGGTATTGAGGGATATGGGGCACGATTTTTACGTTGAAAAATGGGTGGATTGGGGGCAGGGCGGGGGGGGTGGGGGAACATTCAAAATCACAACCATTTCAGCTCCCAGGAGGCAGGTTGGTGATTAAAATCTTTCAAGGAGGCTCCGGGCCTCCATTTTTGTGTGCGTGGGAGAGCTTTTGACTCGCCCAACTCGGCTTCTACCTGGTTGCATGGGAAGTGGGAAGGAAAAAATAGAACAAGAAAGAAACAGTAAGAAAGTATCAGGGAATGAGTAACAAAGAAACCGAGAGAAAATACTGAAAGGGGCGAATGAGGAGACTTAAACCATGTACTGGACAAGCTCAGAAAAGGGACAGCCCAGTAATGCTTCTAACACTAGTGGTACAAGAACAGAGGATAGCCCGTTGATGCTCTTAATACTAGCGGTACTAGAACAGGAGACAGCCCAGTGATGCTTCTAACACTAGTGGTACAAGAACAGAGGATAGCCCGTTGATGCTCTTAATACTAGCGGTACTAGAACAGGAGACAGCCCAGTGATGCTTCTAACACTAGTGGTACAAGAACAGGGGACAGCCCAGTGATGCTTCTAACACTAGTGGTACTAGAACAGGGGACATCCTGAGGATGGTCTTAATACTAGGGATACTAGAACAGAGGACAGCCTGGTGATGCTCTTAATACTTGTTGTACTAGAACAGGGGACAGCCCAGTGATGCTCCTAATGGTAGTGGTACTAGTCATGATGTGGAGATGCCGGTGATGGACTGGGGTGGACAAATGTAAGGAGTCTTACAACACCAGGTTATAGTCCAACAGTTTTATTTGAAATCACACATCAAATTCAAATAAAACTGTTGTACTATAACCTGGTGTTGTAAGACTCCTTACATTAGTGGATGAGTGCAGCTCCAACAACACTCAAGAAGCTCGACAACATCCAAGATAAAGCAGCCCGCTTGATTGGCACCCCATCCACCACCCTAAACATTCACTCCCTTCACCACCGGCGCACTCTGGCTGCAGTGTATACCATCCACAGGATGCACTGCAGCAACTCGCCAAGGCTTCTTCGACAGCACCTCCCAAACCCGCGACCTCTCCCACCTAGAAGGACAAGAGCAGCAGGCACATGGGCACAACACCACCTGCACGTTCCCCTCCAAGTCACACACCATCCCGAATTGGAAATATATCGCCGTTCCTTCACCATCGCTGGGTCAAAATCCTGGAACTCCCTTCCTAACAGCACTGTGGGAAAACCGTCACCACACGGACTGCAGCGGTTCAAGAAGGCGGCTCACCACCACCTTCTCGAGGGCAATTAGGGATGGGCAATAAATGCTGGCCTCGCCAGCGACACCCACATCCCGTGAACGAATAAAAAAAAAAGGTACTAGGTCAGAGGACAATTTGGTGATGTTCTTAGTACTAGCGGTACTAGAACAGAGGGAAATCTGATGGTACTGCGCTGTTCTGCCATTCATACTGTGGAGTGCCTGACTCTTATCCTCTTGTTCATCACTGCATTTCTCAAAGATACAGTTTAGATAAGTAATGATTGTAGACCACAATTGACGTCCTTGCGATCTGGCTTCAAATGCAGCCCAAAATGGTGGGATAAAATTCTCCTTTCCCTGTGACGGTCACATGTGCTACATTAAGAAACTTTAATATTAGATGTGTGACATTTGCATACAAATGTCCACTTGAACTACACACCCAGCAATACAGTTATCGATTCTGCCCTTTCAAACTTGCCTGGGTAGAGCTTTTTAACTGTAGGGTGAACATTAGGATAGGGGAGGCTGAAGCGTGAGTAACTTGAAAGGATGAATTAAATGTAACGGCTTAAACTCCTTTCCATAGTGTTTCAGTACACTGTATAACAACACTGGGTCAGAGTCGCAGTCGGATTCCTTGTTGGGATGGGTCCACAGATTTACACTGAATGTTATGACCCGAGCTCCTGGCCCTGGGGTTTAAGTGAAGGCTATTGGCGTTGCTGAGTCTGTAGACCTAAGCAGTATCACTGTTTCATGCTGATTGCTGCTCTTCCTTTGGCCTGCAGCCATAACCATTGTGATAACTGAATGGAGAACAAAGTACAGGAGAGAAATGAACACCAGGGACAATGAAGCAAAATCCAAGGCCGTCGACTCCTTGCTCAACTTTGAGACGGTAATGCTGATTTGGCACGGTTGTTAATCTTCTGGTGTTGGACAGCCACTGGAGAGGAGTGGGAGATGTTGAAGGAATGCCGGGGGGGTGCGGGGTGGAGGGGGAGTGGAAGTAGGGCACACACTGGGGAAGGGCTGGTAGACAGGGGAAAGAAGTGCCAAGGGGTTGCTGGGGGTGATGGCTGGAGGTGGGGTTAGATGCCAAGTAGTTACTGGAAAAGGTGGGGGAGCATGGGGAGATGCAGGAGGTTATTTTTTCTAAAGTTCTGATTTTTGTTTTGTTTTGTTCTGGTTGGCGCCAAGTTTAGTCTTGGCTAATTCACTCCTGTCTGGTGGTAGTAGTGCTTGGCTTTCACCTCATTCACTGGGATAAAGTAAAAGAACGAAAGACTTGGATTTATATCACGCCTTTCATGACCTCAGGACGTCCCAAAGCACTTTACAGCCAATGAAGTACTTTTGAAGTGTAGTCACTGTTGTAATGTAGGGAAATGCGGCAGCCAATTTGGGCATAGCAAGATCCCACAAACAGCAATGAGATAACGACCAGATCATGAGTTAGTAATGTTGGTTGAGGGATACATATTGGCCAAGACTCAGGGAGAACTCCCCTGCTCTTCTTTGAAATGGTGCTATGGGAACTTTTACGTCAACCTGAGAGGGCAGACAGGGCCTCGGTTTAATGTCTCATCTGAAAGACGGCACCTCTGACAGTGCAGCGCTCCCTCAGTACTGCACTGGGAGTGCCAGCCTAGATTATGTGCTCAAGACTCGGGAATGGGACTTGAAACCACGACCTTCTGACTCAGAGGTGAGAGTATTACCCATTGAGCCACGGCTGAGATAGCAGTTGGCATAACACTGAGTCTTTGGGCAAACTGCTGATGTGGACTAATTCCTTCCAAACCCCAAGAGAGCGATGCCATTGATTCTTCTCCCATGTTACGGGATTTGATGATTTAATAAAAATATCCGAATGTAAAGATTGAGATGAACTCTGTCTTCTATTGTGGCTTTTGCTGCTTTAGTGAATCAGGGCCCTCCTAAATTACCTTTGATCTAATTACTGTTTTGGTGCTGGAAGGAAGTGAATTAGCGACATGTTTAACACAGCATAGCACTTTCTGCTCTGTTAGCCGCAGAACATGATGAGACGTAAAAGCTGCACCCGTGCTTTTAGGTCTCAAATTACAATCCTGTGCCTCGCAGCATTCTGGAAGGCCATCAAAGGTTTTAACATTTCCCACCTCTTCCTGATTCTTTCCTCTGAAACTTTCTGCTTTGCTACTGGGATCAAATGGACTTCAAAGCATATTTCAATTCAAAATGTTACTGATCAGGTAAAAAGGAATTATTTGCTTCCGTCTGGTATTCCATGGTTTGTAAGTGGCTCCCTGTCAACTCCTGCACATGTACAGTACAAAGTGAATGAAAAGGATCAATTCACTTCCAGTCAATGCTCTGAGGGACAGAAGTTGAATAAGCTTCCACGGGTTCCACACATCTGTGTGCCTTCTTATTATCCTTTCAGATGTTTCTTTGAGATCCTTTCTGTCCTGTTGGTTCAGGTGGACGTAGTAGATCCCATGGCACGAACTGAAGAATAGATTGGCAGCTTTGGCTCAATGGGCAGCACTCTCGTCTCTGAGTCAGAAGGTTGTGGGTTCATAATCCCACTCCAGCGACTTGAGCACATAATCCTGGTTGAGACACCCAGTGCAGTACTGAGCGAGGTGGTGCCGTCTTTCGGATGAGAGGTTAAACCGAGGCCCCATCTGCCCTCCCAGGTGGACAAAAAGATCCCACAGCCACTATTCGAAGAAGAGCAGGGGAATTCTCCCTGGCCAATATTTATCCCTCAACCAAAAACAATGAAACAGATTATTACATTGCTGTTTGTGGGACCTTGCTGTGCACAAATTGGTCACCACGTTCCCTACATTACAACAGTGACTACACTTCAAAAGTACTTCAATGGCTGTAAAACGCTTTGGGACATCCTGAGGTCATGAAAGGTGCTATATAAATGCAAGTATTTCTTTTCTCTCTCAAGGGGGTAATCCTGTGCTTCCAGTGGGGAGCTGAATTAAAAGTGGTACAGGACAAAGATGTAGCCCCAATTTTCATGATTGTGCTTCTGTCCGATGTAGTTCTCCCTAGGAGCGCAGAATCATCCCTCTAATATCCTGGCCAACATTTCCCCCCTCAACCAACACCACCAAATCAGATTAACTGGTCATTCAACTCATTGCTGTTTGTGTGCAAAAGTACATACCGCATTTGCCTACATTATAGTTGCTGTACTCCAAGAATAGTTCACTGTTTGAAGCACTTGGACACAGTGCAATAGTGGGATACGGTGCTATGTAGCTCCAAGCCGGTTTTTCTTCCCCACTGTGTATCCCCTTTCTCCACCTAGACACGTACACAGTGAAATTTTGGAATACAGTAAATTATTGTGTATGCAAAGCCTGTCTGGGAGGCAGTGCACCAATTGAAGATCCATCTGACTACTTCAGCCAAAGTGCATTTGAATCCATTTCTTTGCTGGCAAGGACCCAAGTGTCATGTTTCTCATTTGCGCATTACTGGCGTCACATAACTGACCTTGCCTTTCTTTCCCTTCAGGTGAAGTATTACAATGCTGAGGGTTACGAGGTGAACCGCTTCAATGATGCCATACTGAAGTATCAGGTAAGAGCGTCAGGAGAAGGACATCAGAATCTTGACAACTCTACAGAATAGTTCACCTGCTTTTATATAGAATCATAGAAAGGTTACAGCATGGAAGGAGGCCATTCGGCCCATCGAGTCCGCTCCGGCTCTATGCAAGAGCAATCCAGCTAGTCCTACATCCTCGCCCTTTCCCCGTAGCCCTGCAGATTTTTTCATTTCAAGTACTTATCCAGTTCCCTTTTGAAGGCCATGATTGAATCTGCCTCCACCGCCCCCTCAGTGCATTCCAGATCCTAACCACTCTCCATATAAAAAAAAGTTTTTCCTCACGTCACCTTTGGTTCTTTTGCCAATCACCTTAAATCTATGTCCTCTGGTTCTTGACCCTTCCGCAAATGGGAACAGTTTCTCTCTATCTACTCTGTCTAGACTCCATGATTTTGAACACTTCTATCAAATCTCCTCGCAACCGTCTCTATTCCCAGGAGAACAACCCCAGCATCTCCGTCTATCCACGTAACGAAAGCCCCTCATCCCTAGAATCATTTGAGGAAATCTCTTCCGCACCCTCTCTAAGGCCTTCACATCTTTCCTAAAGTGCGGTGCCCAGAACTGGACACAATACTCCAGTTCTGGCCGAACCAGTGTTTTATGAAGGTTCATCAAGACTTCCATACTTTTGTACTCTATGCCTCTATTTATTTTTTTTATTCGTTCATGGGATGTGGGCGTCGCTGGCGAGGCCAGCATTTATTGCCCATCCCTAATTGCCCTTGAGAAGGTGGTGGTGAGCCGCCTTCTTGTACCGCTGCAATCCATGTGGTGAAGGTTCTCCCACAATGCTGTTAGGAAGGGAGTTCCGGGATTTTGACCCAGCGGTGATGAAGGAACGGCGATATATTTCCAAGTCGGTATGGTGTCTGTGACTTGGAGGGGAACGTGCAGGTGGTGTTGTTCCCATGTGCTTGCTGCCCTTGTCCTAGGTGGTAGAGGTTGTGGGTTTGAGAGGTGCTGTCGAAGAAGCCTTGGCGAGTTGCTGCAGTGCATCCTGTGGATGGTACACACTGCAGCCATGGTGCACCGGTGGTGAAGGGAGTGAATGATTAGGGTGGTAGATGGGGTGCCAATCAAACGGGCTGCTTTGTCCTGGATGGTGTTGAGCTTCTTGAGTGTTGTTGGAGCTGCACTCATCCAGGCAAGCGGAGAGTATTCCATCACACTCCTGACTTGTGCCTTGTATAAAGCCCAGGATCCCGTATGCTTTTTTAACTGCTTTCTCAACCTGCCCTGCCACCTTCAACGATTTGTGCACATATACTCCCAGATCTCTGTTCCTGTACCCCTTTTAGAGTTGTGCCGTCTAGTTTATATTGCCTCTCCTCATTCTTCCTACCGAAATGTATTACTTCGCATTTTTCTGCATTAAATTTCATCTGCCACGTGCCCGCCCATGCCACCAGCCTGTCCATATCCTCTTGAAGTCTATCATTATGCTCCTCACTGTTTACTACCCTTCCAAGTTTTGTCATCTGCAAATTTTGAAATTGTGCCCTGTACACCCAAGTCCAAGTTATTAATACATATTAAGAAAAGCAGTGGTCCCAGCACCGACCACTGAGGAACACCACTGTACACCTCCCTCCAGTCCGAAAAACAATCGTTCACCACTACTCTCCGTTTCCTGTCACTTAGCCAGTTCTGTATTCATGTTGCTACTGCCCCCTTTATCCCATGGGCCGCAATTTTGATGGTAAGCCCATCATGTGACACTTTATTAAAAGCCTTTTGGAAGTCCATATACACCACATCAACTGCATTGCCCTCATCGACCCTCTCTGTTACCTCATCAAAAATCTCTATCAAATTAGTTAAACACGATTTGCCTTTAATAAATCCATGCTGGCATTCCCTAATCAATGCACACTTGTCCTAGTGACTGTTAATTCTGTCCTGGATTATCGTTTCTAAAAGTTTCCCCACCATTGAGGTTAAACTGACTGGCCTATAGTTGCTGGGTTTATCCTTACACCCTTTTTTTGAAGAAGGGTGTAACATTTGAAATTCTCCAGTACTCTAGCACCATCCCCATATCTTTGAAAGATTATGGCCAGTACCTCTGCAATTTCCACCCTTCTCTTAGCAACCTAGGATGCATCACATTGGGACCGGGTGACTTATCTACTTTAACTACAGCTAGCCTTTCTAGTTCCTCTTTATACATTTTTAGCCCATCCAGTATAGAATCATAGAAGTTTACAACATGGAAACAGGCCCTTCGGCCCAACATGTCCATGTCGCCCAGTTTATACCACTAAGCTAGTCCCAGTTGCCTGCACTTGGCCCATATCCCTCTATACCCATCTTACCCATGTAACTGTCCAAATGCTTTTTAAAAGACAAAATTGTACCTGCCTCTACTACTGCCTCTGGCAGCTCGTTCCAGACACTCACCACCCTTTGAGTGAAAAAATTGCCCCTCTGGACCCTTTTGTATCTCTCCCCTCTCACCTTGAATCTATGCCCCCTCGTTATAGACTCCCCTACCTTTGGGAAAAGATTTTGACTATCTACCTTATCTATGCCCCTCATTATTTTATAGGCTTCTATAAGATCACTCCTAAACCTCCAACTCTCCAGGGAAAAAAGTCATGTTTTCATGGGGATTCTCCTGATCTCCCACTGTAACTTCGGCGGTCATTCAGACTCAACTAAATCTTCCTTTATAGAGACTGTGGCAGTATCTTCTTCCCTGGTAAAGACAGATGCAAAGTACTCATTTGGTACCTCGCCCACCCCTTCTGCCTCCATGAGTAGATCTCCTTTATGGTCCCTAATCAGCCCCACCCCTCCTCTTACTACCCGTTTACTGTTTACATGCCTGTAGAAGACTTTTGGAGTTCCTTTTATGTTGGTCACCAGTCTATTCTCATACTCTATGCCCCTCTTATTTCCTTTTTCATTTCCCCTCTGAACTTTATATATTCTGCCTGGTTCTCACTTTTGTTATCAACCTGACATCTGTCATACGCCCTTTTTTTCCATTTCATCTTACTCTCTATCTCTTTTGTCATCCAGGAAGCTCTGGCTTCAGTTGCCCTATCTTTCTGTCTCGTGAGAATGTGCCTAGACTGTACCCAAACCATCTCCTCCTTAAAGGCCGCCCACTGTTCAATTACAGTTTTGCCTGCCAATCTTCGATTCCAGTTTACCCGAGCCAGATCTGTTCTCATCCCATTGAAATTGGCCCTCCTCCAATTGATATATCTCCACATCCGTGCCGCCGGCTCCCGACAGGCGGGTCTGCGCTGCCGCCGGCTCCCGACAGGCGGGTCTATGTTGCTCCTGGCTCCACCAAAGTAAACCTTGCCTGATTTACTACGGTTGGCTCTTCCCAACTGCAAGCCTTAGCAGACTGGCATATTTACTTTGATTGGCTCCATAATTCTATTCACCCCTAGGATCCGGGATCAAATCCTACCCTAACTGATGGTATGCAGTCTCCTCCATAAGGTATCAATGTGAAATGAGTTTGGGCGTCTCGATCTGCACGATGGGATCCAACACTAATGCAGACCAGTGTAAAAGCAGCTTTTGACAGGCAAGGATGTAAGAAAAACTCATCAAGTGCCAGACTGTTGTGAATTTGAGCGTTAGGTGGATTGATATCTTTGGCTCATTCACACTGGATCCTCGAGCTGGATCTGCTGCTCACACCTCTATTATTTCTGTTTAGATGGCAGAATGGAAAACGAGCGCCAGTCTAGCACTTCTAAACCAAGCACAGAACGTGATCATTGGCCTGGGGCTCCTCACAGGATCACTGCTCTGTGCCTACTTTGTCACAGAGAAAAAGTTTCAGGTAAGTGGCTCCTCGAACTCAGAGCCAGTGCTCAAAATCAGATAGAAGTTTTCATTTCCAGTAGAGGCTTCTTCTGTGTATTGTAGTCCCATCCTGTGCATTTTACACCCCATTTGTGTGCTTTTTTTTTTACTCGTTCATGGCATGTGGGGTCGCTGGTGAGGCCAGCGTTTATTGCCCATCCCTAATTGCCCTTGAGAAGGTGGTGGTGAGCCGCTGCCTTGAACCGCTGCAGTCCGTGTGGTGAAGGTTCTCCCACAGTGCTGTTAGGAAGGGAGTTCAGGATTTTGACCCAGCGACGGTGAAGGAACGGCGATATATTTCCAAGTCGGGATGGTGTGTGACTTGGAGGGGAACATGCAGGTGGTGTTATTCCCAAGTGCCTGCTGCTCTTGTCCTTCTAGGTGGTAGAGGTCGCGGGTTTGGGAGGTGCTGTCGAAGAAGCCTTGGCGAGTTGCTGCAGTGCATCCTGTGGATGGTACACACTGCAGCCAGAATGCGCCGGTGGTGAAGGGAGTGAATATTTAGGGTGGTGTATGGGGTGCCAGTCAAGCGGGCTGCTTTGTCCATGATGGTGTCGAGCTTCTTGAGTGTTGTTGGAGCTGCACTCATCCAGGCAAGTGAAGAGTATTCCATCACACTCCTGACTTGTGCCTTGTAGATGGTGGAAAGGCTTTGGGGAGTCAGGAGGTGAGTCACTCGCTGCAGAATACCCAGCTTCAGACCTGCTGTTGTAGCCACAGTATTTATATGGTTGGTCCAGTTAAGTTTCTGGTCATTGGTGACGCCCAGGATGTTGATGGGGGATTCGGCGATTGTAATGCCGTTGAATGTCAAGGGGAGGTGGTTAGACTCTCTCTTGTTGGAGATAGTCATTGCCTGGCACTTGTCTGGCGCGAATGTTACTTGCCACTTATGAGCCCAAGCCTGGATTTATCCAGGTCTTGCTGCATGCGGGCACGGACTGCTTCATTATCTGAGGGGTTGTGAATGGAATGAACACTGTGCAATCATCAGCGAACATCCCCATTTCTGACTTTATGATTGAGGAAAGGTCATTGATGAAGCAGCTGAAGATGGTTGGGCCCAGGACACTGCCCTGAGGAACTCCTGCAGCAATGTCCTGGGACTGAGATGATTGGCCTCCAACAACCACTACCATCTTCCTTTGTGCTAGGTATGACTCCAGCCACTGGAGAGTTTTCCCCCTGATTCCCATTGACTTCAATTTTATTAGGGCTCCTTGGTGCCACACTTGATCAAATGCTGCCTTGATGTCAAGGGCAGTCACTCTCACCTCACCTCTGCAATTCAGCTCTTTTGTCCATGTTTGGACCAAGGCTGTAATGAGGTCTGGAGCCGAGTGGTCCTGGCGGATCCCAAACTGAGCATCGGTGAGCAAGTTATTGGTGAGTGATTGCAGCTTGATAGCACTGTCGACGACACCTTCCATCACTTTGCTGATGATTGAGAGTAGACTGATGGGGCGGTAATTGGCCGGATTGGATTTGTCCTGCTTTTTGTGGACAGGACATACCTGGGCAATTTTCCACATTGTCAGTTAGGTGCCAGTGTTGTAGCTGTACTGGAACAGCTTGGCTAGAGGCGCAGCTAGTTCTGGAGCACAAGTCTTCAGCACTACAGCTGGGATGTTGTCGGGGCCCATAGCCTTTGCTGTATCCAGTGCACTCAGCCGTTTCTTGATATCATGTGGAGTGAATCGAATTGGCTGAAGACTGGCTTCTGTGATGGTGGGGATATTGGGAGGAGGCCGAGATGGATCATCCACTCTGTACTTCCGGCTGAAGATGGTTGCAAATGTCTCAGCCTTGTCTTTTGCACTCACGTGCTGGACTCCGCCATCATTGAGGATGGGGATGTTTGCAGAGCCTCCTCCTCCCGTTAGTTGTTTAATTGTCCACCACCATTCACGACTGGATGTGGCAGGTCTGCAGCGCTTTGATCTGATCCGTTGGTTGTGTGCTTTGCACCTTGTCCCATATATTTTACAATTAGTATACTGCAACTTTCGCCCGGTCCAGTGGACCCCCTGTGGATCACGTTATTGAAAATCTCTGAACTTTGAGTGTTGTAATTGAATGCCTGTCCTCATTTTTTTTCATAGGTTGGTGACTTTGTCCTGTTTGGGACTTACATTATTCAGCTTTACACTCCCCTCAACTGGTTTGGCACCTATTACAGGTTAGTGGCCTCTGATATTGCCGTGTGCTTCCTTCATTCTAACCCTCTCCGACAGCCCTCTGCTTCCTATGGAGTAATCCTTTCTTACTGTCGTGTGTTCCCTCACTGCAACCCTCTTTTACTGCCGTGTGTTCCTTCACTGTAACCCCCTTGTCCGGCCAAGGGAAACAACCTCTCAGCATCTACCCTGTCAAGGCCCCTCAGAATCTTATATGTTTCAATGAGATCACCTGTCATTCTTCTAAACTCCAGAGAGTTTAGGCCCATTCTACTCAACCTCACCTCATCGGACAACCCTCTCATCCCAGGAATCAATCTAGTGAACCTTCGCTGCACCGCCTCTAAGACAAGTATATCCTTCCTTAGATAAGGAGACCAGAACTGTATACAGTACTTCAGGTGAGGTCTCACTAAAGCCCTGTACAATTGTAGTACGACTTCCTTACTTTTATACTCCAACCCCCTTGCAATAAAGGCCAACATACCATTTGCCTTCCTAATTGCCTGCTGTACCTGCATGTTAACTTTTTGTATTTCTTGTTTCAGGACACCCAAGTCTCACTGAACACCAACATTTAATAGTTTCTCACCATTTAAAAAATATTCTAAAAGATTTTTCTATTCTTCCTACCAAAGTGAATAACCTCACATTGCCTTCAGGAGAGGAGGGCTGAAAACCAACTGTACCCCAGGGAGAGTCAGTGCATTCAGGAGAGGAAGGTGATAAACCAACTGTACCCCAGGGAGAGTCAGTGCTTTCAGGACTGTGGGGAACTTGAATCTTCATATAGACTGGACAGATCATATTGGCAAAAGTAGTCTGGAGGACGAGTTCGTGGAATGCATTCGAGACAGTTTCCTAGAACAACACGTCATGGAACCGACCAGGGAACAGGCTATTTTAGATATTGTTTTGTGTAATGAGACAGGGTTACTTAGTAATCTCACAGTAAAGGATCCCTGAGGAAGAGTGATCATAATATGATAGAATTTCACATTGCGTTTGAGAGTGACGTACTTAAGTCAGAAACTAGAGTCTTAAACTTAAATAAAGCCAATTACATAGGTATGAGGGGCGAGTTGGCTAAGATAGATTGGGAAATTAGATTAAAGGATATGACGGTAGATAAACAATGGCAAACGTTTAAAGAAATATTTCATAATTCTCAACAAATATACATTCTGTTGAAAAATAAAAACTCCACGGGAAAAGTGATTCATCAATGGCTAACTAAAGAAGTTGAGGATAGTATTAGATTAAAAGAAGAGGCCTATAATGTAGCGAAGAAGAGTAATAAGCCTGAGGATTTGGAGAGTTTTAGAAACCAGCAAAAGATGACCAAAAAATTGACAAAAAGGGAGAAAATAGAATATGAAAGTAAACTAACAAGAAATATAAAAACAGATTGTAAGAGATTCTACAAGTATGTAAAAAGGAAGAGAATAGCATAAGTAAACGTTGGTCTCTTAGAGGCTGAGACAGGAGAAATTATAATGGGGAATCAGGAAATGGCAGAGATGTTAAACAAGTATTTTGTATCTATCTTCACAGTAGAAGACTCAAAAAGCATACCAGAAATAGTGAGGAACTTAAAGTAATTAATATCAGTAGAGAAAAAGTACTGAGAAACTAATGGGACTAAAAGCCGATAAATCCCCTGGCCCTGATGACGTACATCCGAGGGTTCTAAAAGAGGTGGCTGCAGAGATAGTGGATGCATTGATTGTGACCTTCCAAAATTCCCTAGATTCTAGAACGGTCCCAGCGGATTGGAAGGTAGCAAATGTAACCCCGCTATTCAAGAAAAGAGGGAGAGAGAAAACGGGGAACTATACAGGCCAGTTAGCGTAATATCAGTCATCAGGAAAATGCTGGAATCCATTATTAAGGAAGTGGAAACAGGGCACTTAGAAAATCATAATATGATTAGGCAGAGTCAGCATGGTTTTATGAAGGGGAAATTGTGGTTTGACAAACTTATTTGTTTTTTGCGGATGTAACTAGCAGGGTAGATAAGGGGAACCAGTAGATGTAGTATATTTGGATTTTCAAAAGGCATTCGATAAGGTGCCACATAAAAGGTTGTTACGCAAGTTAAGGGCTCATGGGGTTGGGGGTAATATATTCGCATGGATTGAGGACAGAAAACAGAAAGTTGGAATAAACGGGTCATTCTCAGGTTGGCGGGCTGTAACTAGTGGGGTGCTGCAAGGATAGGTGTTTGAGCCCCAGCTATTTACAAACTATATTAATGACTTAGATGAAGGGACCGAGTGTAATGTATCCAAGTTTGCTCGCGATACAAAGCTAGGTGGGAAAGTAAGCTGTGAGGGGGACACAAAGAGTCTGCAAAGGGATGTAGACAGGTTAAGTGAGTGGGCAAGAGGTGGCAGATGAAATATAATGTGAGGAAATGTGAGATTATTCACTTTGGTAGGAAGAATAGAAAAACAAAATATTTTTAAATGGTGTGAAACTATTAAATGTTGGTGTTCAGAGAGATTTGGGTGTCCTCGTACAAGAAAAACACGAAGTTAGCATGCAAGCAATTAGGAAGGCAAATGGCATGTTGGCCTTTATTGCAAGGGGGTTGGAGTACAAGAGTAAGGAAGTCTTACTACAATTGTACAGGGCTTTGGTGAGACCACACCTGGAGTACGATGTACAGTTTTGGTCTCCTTATCTAAGGAAGGATATACTTGCTTTGGAGGCAGTGCAACAAAGGTTCACTTGATTGATTCCTGGGATGAGAGGATTGTCCTATGAGGAGAGATTGAGAAGAATGGGCCTATATTCTCTGGATTTTAGAAGAATGAGAGGTGATCTCATTGAAACGTTCTGAGGGGGCTTGACAGGGTAGATGCTGAGAGGTTGTTTCCCCTGGCTGGAGTGTCTAGAACTAGGGGGCGTAGTCTCAGGATAAGGGGTCAGCCATTTAAGACTGAAATGAGGAAGAAGTCTTCACTCAGAGGGTTGTGAATCTTTGGAATTCTCTACTCCAGAGGGCTGTGGATGCTGAGTCGTTGAGTATATTCAAGATTGAGATTAATAGATTTTTGGACTCTCGGGGACTCAAGGGATATGGGGATCGGGCAGGAAAGTGGAGTTGAGGCCGAAGTTCAGCCATGATCTGATTGAATGGTGGAGCAGGATTGAGAGGCCATTTGGCATACTCCTGCTCCTATTTCCTATGTTCTAGGAGAGGTGGATGAAAAACTACTGCACCCCAGCAATGCCATCTGGAGGGGAGGAGAGGGAACCCACCGACACTATTGGATCATGAGTCATTTTGAAAGTTTCTCACCTTTGATTTTTGGGATTTTTTAATTCCCTACATCACTGGAAGAAATGGGAATTGATATTTTTAATGCCATTTATGATTTTAGTTTATCTTGTGCCTGTCTCATTCTTCTCAGTAACAAAGCTTGGTCCGATTTTTCACCAAACTTCAAAAGAAGACACCTGCACTGACATCGCGCCTTATCACATCTTAAACATCGCAAAGTACTTCACATACGGTGACTATCTTTGAAGTGCGGTGTCAGTGGTTATATTGTCATCTGTTTGATTGAGAGAGGAATGTTGGCCAGGACACCAGCAGGACTCTCTGCTCTTCTTGAAATAGTACCTTGGGATCTTCAGCATCCTGCTGAACCGTGGGAAGGGGCAGGCAGTTTTATCGTCTCATGAAGGGCGGCCTTTCTAACAGTGTGACTCAAGGTAGTGTCAGCCTAGATTATGTGCTCAAGCGCCTGATATGGGGCTCAAACCCACAATCTCCTGAAGCTGAGCCAAGATAGCACATGATGAGTTTAGTTCCTTTTAAACCCACGTCTGCTAGGAAGTGCTTCTGTGTTCATTCATGTGTTCAAACCACAACATGTTGCCTCAGCAACTTAAGTGAAAATCTGAGATCGCTGTGGCCAAGTTGCGGTGTCCCCCACAGCAATGTAACAACATTAAACCTCAGTAAACCACCACACAATTACTATGTACAGGAAGGAGGCGAAGCTACTAAAGAAACATAAAGAACATTTTTATTCTGCTCTCATTTTATTTTGCACATGATCAAGATTTAGTGTGGGGGATGGTGTGCTGTTGTGGATGGTTTGTATACATGTCACTAACCCTTGCCCTTCACCTCTTGGTCCTCAATGTGTGATTGGAAGAGAGCACAGGCAGTGAAAAGCAAGGCACCGACAATCAACAGGCAAGGCTTTGAGGGATCAGCGGGAGGGCATCCTATTTGTGTAGAGCTGGCGCGTGCCTGATCCAATACTGGCGCAAAATCTGCCGCCCATTGCGGGGGGGGGGGGCCCAGTACCCCCCAAGCATCTGCCATTTGACCCTCTATGTAAGGGGGAACAACAGCAAGAAAAATACCTTATCTAGGAGGTCCAGGCTGCTCCTCTTGCACGAAAGTCCCTCCGCCCAATGGGGCCCACTTGCGGTTATCTGGGGGGCATTTTATCCCTTCTCTTTCCGGCTCCCAGGTTCCAGTAATACACCAGGTCTCTAAGAGCCGGGGAAGTGGCAATTCCCAGTGTAGGGAGTCCCTGCCGCCGGCTCAATCCTTTTGGTTCTGTCCCTTACAAGACTGACTGGAACCTCCCAGATTCAACTGGGACCCTCGATGCCTTATGGATTCACAGGCCCTGGTAACCCTACAATACCTCACCCAAGTGGCCATTAGGCTGTTTGACCGTGGCCGAGCCTAAAACCCGTCCTCACATGCAGGTACTGGATCCATCAAGTGACACCACATAGATCGTTGAGGCCAGTTGGAGCATCATTATCATAGAAAGTTATGGCACAGTAGGAGGCCATTCAGCCCATCGTGTCTGTGCCGGAACCATTACCACTTCCCAGTTTCCCGGACGTCCTAACGATTTTGTCGTAAGGATGTCTTTTTATTTTTTTTTGTCACTTTGCCGTCCGACAGACTGGCCTGATTGACAGGCTGGTCTCAGTCAAACAGGAGAGCAGCCAGGAAGAGGACGTGTTCAGGTAAGTCTTTGATTGTATGGATGGTGGAGGGCATGGGGCACCGGTGGGCAGGACTAGGGGTCTTCGCGGGTGTCTGGGATCGATTGGGGAGGGGGGTCGGAGATCGGTGGTGGGTCCACGATCGTTTGGTGGTGGGGGTGTTCCGCAATCATTGTGGGGAGGCTTGTTGGGCCTCGGGGAGGCACCTGCAGTTTCGGGCCTTCTTGCCTCCTCTCACGAGGCATGAAGTAGAAGGCCCGGGAATCCTAGCCCCCAGGGGTTGAAATTGCAAAATCTGCAAAAATGGGGGCTGCAGCCTCCTTGAAAGGTTTAAGTGACCAAACTGCCTCCTGGGAGTGAGTTGGTCGCCCGCCCCTCATCCCACCCCAGCGAAAACCGGAAACGGGCGGGTCGGAAATAATTGCGATTTTGAATGCCCCCAACCCACCGTTTTTCAATGTTAAAATCGTGCGCCAAGTAACTCAACACGCACTAGGGCCCCGATATTACCAGGGAGGCGGGTTGGCAGCGGGGGGGTCAACTGGGCGTGTGGGTAACCTGCACAGTAAAATCGGTGCGTTACTCACGCGATCGCGAGTAAATTGAAGCCGCTTACCTTGGCTTCTGGGTTTCCTGTTGGAAACCTGCGCAGCGGGTGGACTGCACACCCGCATCACAGGCTGTCAGCCGGAGGAGCCCTATTTAAAGGGGCAGTTCTCCAATGCTGCTCCTGCAGCAAACAGCCAAAAATACAGCATCGAGCAGCCCAGGGGAAAGGCTGCTCCCAGGTTTAATGACTCCTCATTCCAGGTCTTACTGAATGGGGTGAGGAGGAGGAGGAGGAGGAGAGAGATCTTCTACCCGGCAGACGGGAGGAAGTGGCACACCTCTGCCAACAAGAAGGCCTGGCTCGAGGTGGCAGAGGAGGTCAGCAGTACCAGCAACATATCCTGCACCTGGATACAGTGCAGGAAGCGCTTCAATGACCTAACTAGGTCAGCCAAAGTGAGTACACTTACTCATTCTCCTACACACCGTCTTCCACATCACCGCCCCCACCCCACAATTCCTGCACTGCCAACACTATATCACATCACTCCTCACACCCACTCAAATCTCATCCTCAACTTACCTGCACTTACTCACCTCCCCAGTACTCATCCCACCATACCACTCAACCCAATCCTCATGGCTCTGTCTCATACTCACCGTCTGCATCTCTTTCACGGTCACCCTCACCCAACCTGTCACTACCTCTGCTGCAGCCACAGGGAATGTGTCACATTTTTAAAAATTATTCGTTCATGGGATGTGGGTGTCGCTGGCGAGGCCGGCATTTATTGCCCATCCCTAATTGCCCTTGAGAAGGTGCTGGTGAGCCGCCGCCTTGAACCGCTGCAGTCTGTGAGGTGAAGGTTCTCCCACAGTGCTGTTAGGAAGGGAGTTCCAGGATTTTGACCCAGCAACGAAGGAACGGCGATATATTTCCAAGTCGGGATGGTGTGTGACTTGTAGGGGAACGTGCAGGTGGTGGTGTTCCCATGTGCCTGCTGCCCTTGTCCTTCTAGGTGGTAGAGGTTGCGGGTTTGGGAGGTGCTGTCGAAGAAGCCTTGGCGAGTTGCTGCAGTGCATCCTGTGGATGGTACACACTGCAGCCACTGTGCGCCGGTGGTGGAGGGAGTGAATGTTTAGGGTGGTGGATGGGGTGCCAATCATTCTCCGTCTATGAGTAGCAGGAAGCGTAAGGCAAAGGTTCCGTGAGCACAAAGGGGATGCACAAGGGTGTTTGACGATTTGTCATGTTTTTTATTTATATTTGAGTTTGGTTTAACTCACGTTAAATATTATATTGTCACCACTACTGCCACGTCTTGGCCATTCTTGACTTGCTTGTGCAATAAGTCCCTTTCATGAGGTTCTCCATGAACACCCACACTTGATGCCACCCATTGTGTCAACTTACAGTGTGTGCATGTGTAGTTGCATGACTATTTTGTGCAAGTGCCTGTGGCGTAGCACTGTGTTGTGGAGCTCCATGTGGCGGAGGTGGACGGCGTGCTCGGCAAGGCTGGTGATGTTGCTCGTCCTCGGATGAAGTGATGAATGCAGCTATGGCTGCAGGTAAATGTGTTTGCACAGCAGAGTTTAGGGTATAAATTAATAATTTTGAGTGGAAAGACAAAGGTGTTGCAGCCAAAACTTTGTCTGAAGTGACAGAGTGTCCTGCTGCAATAAATGAGATATTCCCCCCAACTGTCAAAAAATCCTTTGCATCTCCCACTGGCTGCTGACTGAAACACGTCTGCTTCAACAGGGAGTGTTTCCCACAGCACGGGAAACATGCTGAGGATCCATGAAAATTGCACCCCTGCCAAAATCTCCTGTCAATGAGGTCTGTCAAGTACCTCAACTAGTTAAGTAAGTATTTAAATTGTCATCCCGCCGGCTTTAATTGCCGGTGGGAGTCCCACATGCGGGACCTGCACACGCACCCAAACCAGTCACTGGGGAACCCGGAAGTGGGCGAGTTGGAGCCGGGCTCTGGACCCGCTCCAGGATTCCCCAATTTTACGAGCCCCAACGCACCCACTCGGCCATCCTAAAATTGACCCCTAGGTGTTAGCTGTGGCTCAGTGAATAGCACTCATACCCCTAAGTCAGAAGGTTGTGGGTTCAAGTCCCACTCCAGAGACTTGAGCACAAAATGTAGGCTGACACTTCAGTGCCAGTACTGAGGGAGTGCTGCACTGTTGGAGATGCCGTCTTTTGGATGAGACATTAAACCGAGACCTCGTTTGCCCTCAGGTGAATGGAAAAGATCCCACAGCACTATTTCAAAGAAGAGCTGGGGAGTTCTCCCCAGTGTCCTCGCCAATATTTATCCCTCAACAAACATCTTATTGCTGTTTGTGGGATCTTGCTGTGTGCAAATTGGCTGCCGCATTTCCTACATTACAACAGTGACCACACTTCAAAAAAGTACTTCATTGGCTGTAAAGCGCTTTGGGATGTCCTGTGGTCATGAAAGGCGCTATAGAAATGCAAGTTCTCTCTTAGGGGTCAACCCGGGACCTTCCTCTTCAGTGTGGTTCAGCTGGTCACTGTGCCGACCAGAAACGTGCAATGTGCTTCTAGTTCCATTAGTTAGAATGACCTTCTGTCTAGAACATGAATAGAGTGGTCTTATTGTGCGGGAGACCCTTGACAGTACACGAGAGACAAGTATATCAGAGTCACCGCAGAGAACTGGCCCAAAACGCTCACAGAAGGACGAATATCTTGGCAGCAAATACTTTCGGTGACTGCATTCACCTGGGTCCTTTAGATTTTTTCTTTAATTAAATACAAATGTCTAATCTTTCTCCTTCTGCCCTACAGGATGATCCAGAGTTCATTTATAGACATGGAGAATATGTTTGAGCTCTTCAGGGAGGATCAGGAGGTTGGTAGCTTGCCTTTTTTTTAAACTAACAGTCTAGTTTTAACTCTGGTTTATGTGAAAACAGGAGTGTAACAGCTAATGAACCAGTGAGGCTCCAGGAAGACTATCATTCGGGGGAGTTCCTCTGCAATCCTCCAATTTTGGCCTCTTCTTCATCCCCCACTTCCTTCGCCCCACCATTGGCGGCCACGCCTTCAGCTGTCTAGGCCCAAAGCTCTGGAATTCCCTCCCTAATCCTCTCCGCCTCTCTCTCCTCCTTTAAGTCACTCCTTAAAACCTACATCTTTGATCAAGCTTTTTGTCACCTGTCCTAATATCCCCTTATGTGGCTCGGTGTCAAATTTTGTTTGACAATCGCTCCTGTGAAGCGCCCTGGGAGGTTTTACTATGTTAAAGGCGCTGTATAAATTCAAGTTGTTGTTGTTGAGTTGCCAGTGATTTTGGATACTAATAGGAAGGGATGTCACACACAACACTTACCTCAGAATGGCATGGACGATCTCTAGGGTCATCCAACCAAGAAGCATAGTGTGGATTTTTGGAGGAGATGTAAAGTTCTGACACTCAGTCCAAGCTATCCAGCCAGCCGTCGGTGTGCAGTTTCTCCAAATTGCTGCATGTTGGAGCTCCAGTGTGCTGTCTGACCATGATACTCCAGCAGGCCTACAGTTTGAATTGGTATTATCGCTGGCTGCTTGGCTTGCAGTGATTCGTTAAGTATCAGCGGTTGGCATCAACCTTTTTTCTTTAACTTAGATTTTAAAACGTGATTGTTTGGAGCCAATTCTCTAGCACAGAACTATTATCCTTCAAGTCTTGTCGTTGAAATACAGATAATTTAAAAAGACTTTTTGTTGCAAATTTTGACCAAGTCTGCAGCACATAGTCAAAGCTCAAAATAATTCATAGAATTACATAGAATTTACAGCACAGAAACAGGCCATTTGGCCCAACAGGTCTGTGCAGGTGTTTATGCTCCACACGCGTCTCCTCCCACTCTATTTACTTCATCTTGTCTTATCGACATATCCTTCTATTCCTTTCTCCCTTATGTACTTATCTAGCTTCCCTTTAAATGCATCTATACTATTCGCCTCAACCACTCCTTGTGGTAGCGAGTTCCACATTCTAACCATTCTAAGTAAAGAAGTTTCTCCTGAATTCTTTATTGGATTTATTAGTGACTATCTTATATTTATGGCCCCTAGTTTTAGACTCCCCCACAAGTGGAAACATCTTCTCTATCGAACCCCTTCATAATTTTATAGACCTCTATCAGGTCACCAATCAGCCTGCTCTTTTCTAGAGAAAAGAGCCCCAGCCTTTTATTAAATTTGATCACAGGAGTGTGTTTGGCTGCTGCGGTTGGGCACCAAAAATCCATTGGGATTTTTCCAGGAGTCATGGTGTGTGTTAGCATGGCCTGCCCCCCACCCTTTGCATCCTTCAGTTTTTCTGGCTTTTTGCTCCCAGAACCCATGCAAAATGCCATTAGGTCTTTGGGAAAGGAACCAAAAGGGGTAATTTTCCAACTTGGTAGTCCAGGCGGGGAGCCGTCCCTCCCGACAACTCACAATGGAAATTTGGGCCAGACAATTCATTTCCTGAATTCCCACCGTGCATTCCTGGTGAGGAAGCTTGCCGATGGGAGGAAGAAGTCGGAAAATTACCCCTCGAGTTCAGGTTCCACCCCACAACTAGGGAAGGAAAATTGGGCTGTTCACCCCGGGGTAACTCAGATGCATGCTCTTGTGGCCAGATCGAGAGCAGTATTGACAGAAGCCTCAGCTGGGGAGTACTGCATTGCACAGAGAGGGCAAATAACTTTTTAAAAGAAAGAAAAACTACTGAAAATTATCATTCTATATCTTACAGATTACTGATGATATCAATGCAGCGAATCTAGTCTTCAGAGTCGGAAAGGTGGAGTTTGACGAAGTTTATTTCAGTTATGTCAATGGGTACGTAAATCAGCTGTCTGAATGAAGGCATGGAGCAGTAAGTACTGGACTAGGGCATGAACAACAGTGTCTCGGCTGGCACTGCAAAATTAATCTTCTTTGCCGTGTGCCGTTTTTCTGTTCCCTTTTATCAGATTGAGAAAGCGGTTACAAAAACATACAGGATCCTGACTTTATAAATAGAGGCATAGAGTACAAAAGTATGGAAGTTATAATGAACCTTAATAAAACACTGGTTCGGCCACAACTGGAATATTGTGTCCAGTTCTGGGCACTGCACTTTAGGAAGGATGTGAAGGCCTTATAGAGGGTGCAGAAGAGATTTACTAGAATGATTCCAGGGATGAGGTTTTCAGTTACGTGCACAGACTGGAGAAGCTGGGGTTGTTCTGCTTAGAGCAGAGAAGGTTGAGAGAAGGTTTGATCGAGGTGTTCAAAATCATGAAGGTTCTAGACAGAGTAGATAAAGAGAAACTGTTCCCATTGGCAGAAGGGTCAAGAACCAGAGCGCATAGATTTGAGGTGATTGGCAAAAGAACCAAAGGTGACATGAGGAAAAACTTTTTTACGCAGCAAGTGGTTGTGATCTGGAATGCACTGCCCGAGGGGGTGGTTGAGGCAGATTTAATCATGGCCTTCAAAAGGGAACTGGATAAGTTCTTGAAGGGTAAAAATTGACACGGCTATGGGGAAAGGGCCGGGGAGTGGGACTAGCTGGATTGCTCTTACAGAGAGCTGGTACGGTCTCGACGGGTTGAATGGCACCCATCCGTGCTGTAACCATTCTATGATTAGACACTTCCCCCCTCCCCTGCAGCCATGTAATCGCCTGGGAGAAGCAAAGAAAGAAACCCAGGGCCAATAAGGGGGAAAGAAAACACTGGAAAATTCCTCTCCAGCCACCCCAGGCGATCAAAACCAGTCCAGGAGATCATTTTGAGTGTGCGTACGTTAACTGTTAAACCACTTCCCTTCTATATGATGTGATCTCTGCCGCAGTCAGGAACCGGTCCAACAGAGCGTCAGCACCCACCACACCGGCCAGCAACACATTCCAGAGGCTCACTACTCTCTGGGGAAAGGGGAACTGCCCAACATCCAGTCTATTCCCAATTTTGAGTAGTTTAAATCCTTGTATGCAATGTGATTTTTCACCCTTTTAGTTATTTAATGCTTTAAAATGAGCCATATTATTAGAGAATCCCACTTTCAGTTCCTGGTCTGTCCTGAGCTAGGTGTTATCAGCTCCAGGTAGTAATCGGGGTGCTTCAAATTGATTCAGCGGCCCTAGACTAATAAAGGGAAAAAGAAGCCAGGGTTCTCACTCCTGACCATTATCCAGTCACCTCTACTGTGGAAAGTGTCTGCTGAGGCCAGGATCGGGTTTGACTACGAGTCCCTCCATGACCAAATAGCCTTATCTAGGATCACATGTGAAGAATGGCCACGTGGACAGGGTATAGGTGGGCCACTGGCGCCCGTGGAATATGCTGCAGTAAAATTTAACACCTCGTGTAGCAAAGGGAAAAAACCCCTATAATGCTTGTGTTTCCGCCCACTCGCTTTCCTATGTGTCGCTTTAAAACTGTAGCCAACCGCATCAAATTAAATTGTGTCGGCTCCAGATGTAAATGTGGACCCGATTTGTTTTTTTTCTAGAGCCACTCAACTCATTCACTGGCCAAATTAAAACAAAAATGAGCGCGTGTGTTTGTGTAAGTAATTATATACCTTGGCTGCTGTTAGCGTCTGGCTATTCAGCCCTCCAAACGAAACGGAACCAGGACTCTTAACTCAGATTTATATCATTTGCTATAAATACATGGAGAGACTGGAAAAGCTGGGGTTGTTCTCCTTAGAGCAGAAAAGGTTAAGAGGAGATTTCATAGCAGTGTTCAAAAATCCTGAAGGGTTTTGATAAAGTAAATAAGGAGAAACTGTTTCCAGTGGCAGAAGGGTCGGCAACCAGAGGGCACAGATTTACGGTAATTGGCAAAAGAACCAGAGCCAACATGAGGAAAAAAAATTTATGCAGCGAGTTGATATGATCTGGAATGCACTTCCTGAGGCCAATCATCTCAGCCCCAGGACATTGCTGCAGGAGTTCCTCAGGGCAGTGTCCTAGGCCCAACCATCTTCAGCTGCTTCATCAATGACCTTCCCTCCATCATAAGGTCAGAAATGGGGATGTTCGCTGATGATTGCACAGTGTTCAGTTCCATTCGCAACCCCTCAGATAATGAAGCAGTCCGTGCCTGCATGCAGCAAGACCTGGTCAACATCCAGGCTTGGGCTGATAAGTGGCAAGTAACATTCCTGCCAGGCAATGATTATCTCCAACATGAGAGAATCTGACCACCTCCCCATGACATTCAACGGCATTACCATCGCCGAATCCCCCACCATCAACATCCTGGGGGTCACGATTGACCAGAAACTTAACTGGATCAGCCATATAAATACTATGGCTACAAGAGCAGGTCAGAGGCTGGATATTCTGCAGTGAGTGACTCACCTCCTGACTCCCCAAAGCCTTTCCACCATCTACAAGGCACAAGTCAGGAGTGTGATGGAATACTTTCCACTTGCCTGGATGAGTGCAGCTCCAACAACGCTCAAAAAGCTTGACACCATCCAGGACAAAGCAGCCCGCTTGACTGGCACCCCATCCACCATCCTAAAAATTCACTCCCTCCACCACCGGCGCACAGTGGCTGCAGTGTGTACCATCCACAGGATGCACTGCAGCAGCTCGCCAAGACTTCTTCGACAGCACCTCCCAAACCCATGACCTTTACCACCTAGAAGGACAAGGGCAGCAGCACATGGAAACAAAAACCACCTGCACATTCCCCTCCAAGTCACACACCATCCCGACTTGGAAATATATCGCCGTTCCTTCTTCGTCGCTGGGTCAAAATCCTGGAACTCCCTTCCTAACAGCATTGTGGGAGAACCTTCACCACACGGACTGCAGCGGTTCAAGAAGACGGCTCACCACCACCTTCTCCAGGGCAATTAGGGATGGGCAATAAATGCTGACCTTGCCAGCGACACCCACATCCCATGAACGAATAAAAAAAAGGGTGGTGGAAGCAGATTCAAAAGCAACTTTCAAAAGGGAAATGGATAAATACTTGAAGGGGAAAAATTTGCAGGGTTGTGGAGAAGTCCAGGGGAATGGGACTAATTGGATAATCGGATACCTCTAACAAAGAGCCGGCACAGGTGTGATGGGCCGAATGGCCTCAATTTGTGCTGTATCATTCTATGATTCTATGATACACTAGGATTTCAGAGACTCAAACTGCTTGCATTGTACCCTTTCCTCACCTCCCTGCCCTCCCTTAGATTTATGATTTTAAAAAATCCTAGTATGGTGTCAAACTCTGGCAGTGATCCTCCTGCAGACCATCTGCCCATTTTTAATCTGTGTACCTGCCTAGGTACATGTATCATTATGTATATTATGCCTCTGTACTTGTCTCTCTTTTTCTGTCCCTGTGCATGTCATGGTGTCCCTGCCTTCATGTACATGCCAAGCCTCTGTGCCTCTCTTTGTGCATGTGAATGCCTCATTCTGTGCCCATCAGTCTGTGTGGCTTGTCCCTTCCTGTGTGTGCGTGCATGTGCGCAAATATCACAGTGTTTCTGTCTTTGTGCACACGTGAATGCCATGGGGGGCATGTCCTTATACCATTGTGTGTGTGTGTGTGTGTGTGTGTGTGTGTGTGTACCTATGCGCTTGTACCTTGGTGAATCTGCCCCTTTGATGTGTGCATGTATCCGTCCATGTGCCTGTCTCTGTACACAAAGACATAGATTTAAGCTGATTGGCGGAAGGATTAGAGGGGACATGAGGAAAAACAAAAAGTACCTGGACCTGCACCTAAAGTGCTGTAAGCTGCAGGGCTACGAACCGGGTGCTGGAAGGTGGGATTGGAATGGGCACCTAGTTGTTCTTCGAGCCGGCGCGGACACAATGGGCCGAATGGCCCCCTTCTGTGCTGTATCTTTTCTGTGGTTTTGCATACCTGTGCCAATCAACCTATATATGTTTTTTAATTATTAAGAGACAACCCAATGTTTACCAAGATTTACTAGGTTTCAACCAACTCTCCTGACTTAAAACGTTTCTTGGTTCTATTCCTTTTCTCATTTTATATGTTTTGGTTTAACCCATTGATGCTGTAGCAACTGCACTAATGCACACTAGTTTTATTGTAGTAAGATGTCTTCTGTTCAGCACAGTATTAGATGCTGAGATTTGCTTCCCCCCACAAACTCAAGACAATATAACTTCCTTGAGCAGATGAGGAATGGAAAACTAGGAGTGAGTGAGCAGCTTTTGGAGGAAGTGCTTAAGAAGGGCTTGTAATCTGAACACCAAACTTTAGGAGAGGGTGATTTGAGTTAGAAAGAACTGTTCTACCAGGTCTGGCACCTGGGATCGGACTATTGGGATGAAAGTTTCCCCTCTCTGCTGCTGCTAAAGGTTTTAAGTGAAATGAATTTGCAGCAGTTTCAAACTAGTTCCCAGTGGATGTGAATTCACAGCAAAAATCTGCCCATAGTTCAGAAATAGACGCCCTGAAGTCATTAAGAGTCAACCATATAGTATAGGACTGAAGTCACGTGTAGGCCAGACTGGGTAGGGGTAGTAGGTTCCCTTAACCTGAAGGACATTGAAAGAAAGACTTGCGTTTATAACGTGCCTTTAACAACCTCGGGGCATCCCAAAGCACTTTACAGGCAATGAAGTACTTTTTGAAGTGTAGCCACTGTTGTAATGTAGGAAACGCAGCAGCCAATTTGAGCACAGCAAGGTCACTCAAACAGCAATGAGATAATGACCAGATAATCTGCTTTTTAGTGATGTTGGTTGAGGGATAAATATTGGCCCAGGACACCGCAGAGAACTCCACAGTTCTTCAAAATAGTGCCCTTGGGATCTTTTACGTCCACCTGAGAGGGCAGATGGGGTGATTTTTTTTATGACAACCCAGCAGCTTTCATGGTAATTTGGTGCCAGCCACAAATTACCAGTTTTATTGAATTCATGTTCACAATTTACCGTTCTGGGATTTGAACTCGAGACCTCTGGGTTACATGTCCAGTACCAGAACCGCTGGCTACCGTACCGGTGTCATTCTGCTGCATTAGAGGTTTTTCACTCTTGAGCATGAGATTATGGTCCATTATTGGGGCCAGTGTAGACGCAGCTTTACCAAACTCAAAAGCCTGGAAGAACTGAATCAACCTGCATAGTTATAAATGTAAGGAGTCGTACAATACCAGGTTATAGTCCAACAGCTTTATTTGAAATCACAAGCTTTTGGAGCTTTGCTCCTTCGTCAGGTGAGTGAAGGGTTCCATAAAGGCACAGCATATATAGTCAGAGAACAATGCCTGGTGATTACAGATAATCTTTCCAACTGCCTGTTATCACACCTCGGCAGACAGATAATCACAGCAATCAAAGGAGTGGATGACGTTCAGACAGGTTAGTCAGGGAAACATTACATCCAAGAATACTGAATACACAAGCGGTCAGATCACAAAGACAGAGAGAGAGAATGACCAGTTATATTACAAACAGATAACTTTTTTTCGCTGGTGGGGTTACATGTAGCGTGACATGAACCCAAGATCCCGGTTGAGGCCGTCCTCACGGGTGCGGAACTTGGCTATCAATTTCTGCTCGACGATTTTGCGTTGTCGTGTATCTCGAAGGCCGCCTTGGAGAACGCTTACCCGAAGATCGGAGGCTGAATGTCCTTGACTGCTGAAGTGTTCCCCGACTGGGAGGGAACCCTCCTGTCTGGCGATTGTTGTGCAGTGACCGTTCATCCGTTGTTGCAGTGTCTGCATGGTCTCGCCGATGTACCGTGCTCTTTTCCAGCTTCCACCCTAACCTCGTCAAAGAGACCATCTCCTATGGACAGGCCCTGCGAATACACAGGATCTGCTCAGACGAGGAGGAACGCAATGGACACCTACAGACGCTGAAAGACGCCCTCGTAAGAACGGGATATGACGCTCGACTCGTCGATCGACAGTTCCGACAGACCACAGCGAAAAATCGCATAGACCTCCTCAGAAGACAAACACGGGACACAACCAACAGAGTACCCTTCGTCGTCCAGTACTTCCCCGGAGCGGAGAAACCACGCCATGTTCTTCGCAGCCTTCAACATGTCATCGATGACGACGAACACCTCGCTAAGGCCATCCCCACACCTCCACTACTCGCCTTCAAACAGCCACCCAACCTCAAACAGACCATCGTTCGCAGCAAATTACCCAGCTTTCAGGAGAACAGCGTCCACGACACCACACAACCCTGCCACGGCAACCTCTGCAAGACATGCCAGATCATCGACACAGATACCACCATCACACGAGAGGACACCACCCACCAGGTACATGGTTCATACTCCTGTGACTCGGCCAACGTTGTCTACCTCATACGTTGCAGGAAAGGATGCCCCGGAGCATGGTACATCGGCGAGACCATGCAGACGCTGCAACAACGGATGAACGGACACTGCACAACAATCGCTAGACAGGAGGGTTCCCTCCCAGTCGGGGAACACTTCAGCAGTCAAGGACATTCAGCCTCCGATCTTTGGGTAAGCGTTCTCCAAGGCGGCCTTCGAGACACACGACAACGCAAAATCGTCGAGCAGAAATTGATAGCCAAGTTCCGCACCCATGAGGACAGCCTCAACCGGGATCTTGGGTTCATGTCACGCTACATGTAACCCCACCAGCGAAAAAAAGTTCTCTTTTTAATACAACGGGTCATTCTCTCTCTCTCTCTCTCTCTCTCTCTCTCTCTCTCTGTCTGTCTGTCTGTCTGTCTGTCTGTCTGTCTTTGTGATCTGACCCCTTGTGTATTCAGTAGTCTTGGATGTAATGTTTCCCTGACTAACCTGTCTGAACACCATCCACTCCTTTGATTGCTGTGATTATCTGTCTGCCGAGGTGTGATAACGGGCAGTTGGAAAGATTATCTGTAATCACCAGGCATTGTTCTCTGACTATATATGCTGTGCCTTTATGGAACCCTTCACTCACCTGACGAAGGAGCAAAGCTCCGAAAGCTTGTGATTTCAAATAAAGCTGTTGGACTATAACCTGGTGTTGTACGACTCCTTACATTTGTCCACCCCAGTCCATCACCGGCATCTCCACATCATGCATAGATATAGCATTCACTGGGGATTAAACAGTATCTACTGATGTTAATCCAGTTTCCTCATTTGTCAGGCTCAGTATCTACTCACAACCAGTACCCTCGTTCTATCAGGCTCAGGAACTCCTTGCTCCCTATGCCCACCAGTACTTTTGTATCACACCGCATCTGTATTGTAGTTGTTTGCTACAAGCAATCCATCTCCAATGACCCCGCTGTGATATAAATAAGGTGGCATTAGAAAGAAAGAAAGACTTGCATTTATTTGGTGACATTCACAACCTCAGGACATCTCAAATCGCTTTACAGCCAATGAATTACTTTTGAACTGTAGTCACGGTTGTAATGTAGGAAATGCAGCATCCAATTTGCGCACAAGGTTCCACAAACAGCAATGTGATAATGACCAGATAATCTGCTTTAGTGATGTTAGTTGAGGGATAAATATTGGCCAGGACACAGAGAAGAACTCCCTTGCTCTTCTTTGAAACAGTGCCATGGGATCTTTTACAGCCACCGATGAGGCCTCGATTTAATGTCTCATCTGAAAGACGGCATCTCCGACAGTGCAGCACCCACTCTGTACTGCACCAAA
Organism: Heptranchias perlo; assembly: GCF_035084215.1. Lineage (NCBI taxonomy): Eukaryota > Metazoa > Chordata > Chondrichthyes > Hexanchiformes > Hexanchidae > Heptranchias > Heptranchias perlo. Next base: position 4,892,766 of record NC_090331.1, read on the forward strand.
GCGTCAGCTGGCTTTTGTGCTGAAGTCTCTGGAGTGGGGCTTGAACCCACAATCTTTTGACTCAGAGGTGAGAGTGATACCACTGAGCCATGGCTGACACCTGCCTCTGGCACCACAAAGCCCCATCTTAACCAATACTTTTTTCCCCCTACACCACTGGACGCGCAGTAAAAGGAAACATACGTGGCAGCACTCAATCCTAGATTCTGCAATTTATACTGGCCACATCGAGCCCACTCCTTTCACATTCCCCATCATGGACACAATCCCAACTATTTAATCTCCTAAATGTTCCCTGTTCTCCAAAGGTAAAAAAGCAAAACTTTAAAATATGCATCCATCCTCACAACTTCACTATTCAACCCTGGCATCTCCCCGGCATGTCCCACGGGTACCTGATCACCTTCCCTAAGACCTCTCATCCCATTCCCAAACAAATATTTACGCAGCTCCCTTTTGTAGGAGATAATTGGTCTCCACCTCAACTGGGATTCTGTTCTACATATCTACTGCACTTATGAGAGAAATAAAAAAAAAAAATTGCCTGGCACTTACTCATTTTAAACTTGTGTCCTGTAACTCAGTACTCATTAACTTTGGCTCAGTTGGTAGCACTCTCGCCTCTGAGTCAGAAGGTCGTGGGTTCAAGCCCAATGCCAAAGACTCCTTCAGTACTGCACTTAATCTAATCTAACGCTTAAGTGCAGTACTGAAGGAGTGTTGTGTTATCAGAGGTGCCATCTTTCAGATGAAATGCTTAACCAAGGCACATTCCACTTGTTCAGGCAAAAGATCCTATAGCACTATACGAAGAAGAGCAGGGAGTTCTCCCAATGACCTGCCCAATATTCATCCCTCAGCCAACACCATCAAAAAACAGATTTGCTTTTTTGTGGGACCTTGCTATGCACAAATTGGCTGCTGCGTTTGATTACAAAACAACAAAGGCTGCACTTCAAAAAAGTAATATGTTGGTTGTGAAGCGCTTTGGGACATCCTGGGGGCATAATGAGGTGCTGTGTAAATGCAAGTTCTTTCTTTTCTTTTTCATTGGTGATCCGTACAAGTGTAGAATAGCTCGTTTTGACTTGCAGCCAAATGCCCCTGTGGTGTAACCTAGTATTTGATAGTCTTGTTGATATCGGCTTCACATTCATTGAACACCCTTTCATCTTGTACACATTTGCTGTTTCCTGTTCCAGTGCACATCTTACATTACATTAAATTAAATTCAAGTGTCCATCTGGTTAATTAATCCAGAATGCTGTTTTATCCCCCACATTTGTCACCCAGCCACATTGCTTGGTGTCATCAACAAAGTTTATAATGCAAAAAGTACTCAGTTCTAAGAGATTTGTGAATAGCTTACAGAGCAGAGAACCCAGAAATGTGTAGTCTCTGAACCTTTTTCACTTGCCCTGCTTCCTACTGCCAATCCTGTTTTCAATCTGGCTAACTAATATGTAATTAATCTCATGAGCTTCAGTCTTCTTTAAAAGTCTCACATGTGGAACTTTATCAAATGCTTTCTAAAAATCTAAGTAAATGACACCAGCTGGATAGCCAACATCCACTAGTTTAGTCACCTCCTTGAAGAACTCTAACAGATTATGCTAACTGCTCCTATTAAATAAGTTAGTTAAGATAAAGGGATTTAAAACATGAGGATGAGAATTTGAAATTGGAGGTGCTGGGAGAACGGGAACCAATGTAGGTCAACAAGGACCGGGGTAATGGGTGAGCAGGGCAATTTAGGAGGAGGGCAACTTTTATTTTTAAAAAAATTTTGTAATTCACCGTTCCACTTTCTGGGCCAAATACTGGGAGGAGAACCAATACAGAAATGAAGTAAGTAGAATCTCACCCATTAAAAATTAAACATGTACAGTTTATTTCTGCCTCTAGAGGCTGCCTGTTTGTAAGGGCTGGAGTCCATTGTATGGTTACCTTGGATCTTTAGATACCTTTAGAATGTCGCTATATTTGGGTGGTAAATATTCATGAACCCAGAACTCACCTGGTAGGAGAGCCCTATGCAATTCTCACCCAGGAGCTGTTAACATAAGTTTTATTTTGTGCATTTTCTCTTACAGCAAAGAAATCTTGCAAGGCTTATCATTCACTGTTCAACCCGGACACACGGTGGCCCTGGTAAGTTAACTGCAGTGTGTTAGTAACGTGTCTCTTGTTTCGAGTGCCACCAAACTTGGTTCAAATTGATGTACACACCTTCGATATTGGTGGAGATAAATCAAATTGTGGTTAAATATTCATGAATCCAGTACTCACCCAGTCAGAGGGCCCCCACCCCATTCTCACCCAGTCGGCAGGCCCCCTAATATTCAGGCACTGATATTTATTAGTGTCTGGATAATTTATAGGATTGACTCAAATCGTGCTCAGGGATATGCAAGTAATGATCTTCAGTTTTCTGGACAGCACCCATTGTTTGGGGAGCACCATCACCACAAGGACTGTAGCAATTCAAAGAGAAGGCCCACCACCAGTTTCTCAGGGCAGATCGGGATGAGCAATAAATGTGGCCTTGCCAGCATCAGCCACATTCCCAGAAACCTAGAAAATAGGAGCAGGAGTAGGCCATTAGGCCCTTCGAGCCTGCTCCACCATTCAATATGATCATGGCTGATCCTCTATTAAAAAATAAAGAAGAATCCATTGACACTACACGGTGTAATAAAATGTAGTCCCCATTATCAGCTGGTGTTCCCGCCCAGATCGGTTTATAGAAAAGGTTGGATCTTGCAATTGAACATATTTTTAGTTGGTTTATAAAGTTCTTAGCATATTCTCCTCCATGCTGGCAAGTGTTTTAAAAGTTGACCCTCTCCTCAGCCAGTTATGTAACCATACTTCCCCTCTTCTCACCACCAAATGGTCCAATTACCGTGGTTTCTCTCTGCCTCCTTGCTTGTCACTGCATTGTCTCTGCCCCTCCCTCCTCCCAATCAGTCTTCTACCATGTTGCCCCTCCTGCCACAGCTGGTCCTGTTCCTTCCTTCAGGGAGCTGTTATCCTTTAAGAGTTAAGATAAGAGCTTTTTATTTTGGGTTGGGGAGCAAGTGTGAGAGAGATGGGCATGAATTCAAATGCTATTTGTGTACATTTGAAGAAGCTGAAACAAATATTTTATATCAAATGTACAAGCCAATAAGGCATTGAAGGCCTTTCTCAAACCTTTGTTCTGCACTGAACATTTTTCACAACTCGCAAACAAACGGTGAAACTATAGACGTTTACAGCACAGGAGGCCATTCGCCCATTTGGGTTAACGGTTATTTTACTTGTATTTTGTTCTAGGTTGGGCCTTCTGGGTCAGGGAAAAGCACCATCATCCGTCTGCTCTTCCGATTTTATGACATCAAGGGAGGCTGCATTAAAATCGATGGCCAAGACATCTCAAAGGTAAAAGCAGATATTTTATTCCAGAAGAAAGTCAAGAGCTTTGATCAGCTTCTCGTGTTGAGACTGAAACCATGTCTGTCCCAAATAGGGCCTTGGTGTCCATCTACCCTCAGAGAGCAGAACCCAGGTTGGTCCTAAGCAGGACTGTGTGTACGGAACTGCCCAACAGAGCAAAAGAACAGAACAGAACAGAGAGAGAGAGAAAATGGGTGGGAGGACAGAGCAGAGAGGAAAGAGAAAACAAGAGTGGAATAGGTGAAAGAAAAAGCAATGGAGAGTGGAGAGAGAAAACAGGCAAGAAGATCAGAGAGTGAAGGAAAGAAAATCAGCGAGAAAAGGAAAACTAGCATGAAGTAAAGCAGAGAGAAAAAAAGGGAGGGGACATAAGGAGAAAAAGAACAAGGGAACAAAGACAACAAGTGAGAGAGCAAGAGGATAAAGAGAATACAAGTGAGTGTGAAGTTTGCGCAAAGTGAGGAGATCACATATTGGCATTGGCCAGAGCAATCCATGAAAGGCAATGGAATCATACTGTCCCAATAGCCAAGTGTGTGCACGTGCGAATAAAGCTCTTGCAAATGCAATTGAGCAGAGCCAGAGCAGGGACATGGAGTGACTGACTGGTAAACAGCTCTTCACAGTTTAGTAAAGGCCCTTAACCCTTTGAAGATGTTCTTTTAGTTCATTCATGTAAGACAAATGGTCTCTCCTGCAGAATTCTGTTTCTCATCAAGAGAAATGTCAGGGGAAAAAATTGTTGCTCCAGTGTTTTTGTCAAGAGTTTAAACTTGCAATAATAGGTGCCTGCAAAACATGTTCTGTTATCCTCTGGTTCGACAGTGTCCGTTGGGGGATTGCAATTGTGAGACGTGGGATTAGGAAATTTGTCCATGCATTCAGTACTATAAACATAGAATCATAGAAAGATTACAGCACAGAAGGAGGCCAATCGGCCCATCAAGCCCGTGCCAGCTCTCTGCAAGAGCAATCCAGTTAGTTCCACTCCCCCGCCCTTCCATGTAGCCCTGCAAGTTTTTTTCCTTCAAGTACTTATCCAGTTCCCTTTTGAAGGCCACGATTGAATCTGCCTCAACCGCCCCCTCAGGCTGTGCATTCCAGATCCTAACCACCGGCTGCGTAAAAAAGCTTTTCCTCACTTCGCCTTTGGTTGTTTTGCCAGTTACCTTAAATCTGTGTCTTCTGGTTCTCAACCCTTCTGCCAATGGGAACAGCTTTTCTCTATCTACTCTGTCTAGACCCCTCATGATTTTGAATACCTCTATCAAATCTCCTCTCAACGTTCTCTGCTCTAAGAAGAATAAACCCAGCTTCTCCAGTCTATCCAAATAACTGGTTCCAGGGATGAAGGACTTCATTCTGACCAGTGAGAGGGCAGTCAGCAGTCACGTCTCGCGCTTGGAGCATTAGCTCCATCAATGCAGCCTAGGTCCATGGTAGGAAGTGCAGCAGAATAATTGGTTTATGTCCTTTATCGTTGTGCGGCAGTGATCGAGGATGTGGCGTGCCAATGGTGTCCAGGAAATAAACTGTTTATAGGCAGTGGCACGTGTAACTTCTTCAAACCTGTGACGTTTACGTAGAAATTACAACACTGGAAAACAGGCCATTCATCCCATCTGGTCCGTATCGGCGTTTACTCTCCACCCAAGCAGATAATCCTAATCACATTTACCCGTCCTGTTCCCGTATCCCTTCATCCACCTATCCAATCTACTCTTGAGTGTTGACATCGTTTCTGCCTCAACCACTAACCCTGAAAGTGTGAAGAAGTTTCTCCTGCCCTCTGTTCTAAATCTCTTCCATTTAATCTTGTATCTGTGGCCCCTCGTTCTTGGCCCCTCAACTACTGGAAACAGTCTGTTTCTATCTACCCTGTCCCATCCTTTCATAATTTTAAACATTTCTATCATATTGCCCCATAATCTGTGTTATGCCCCAGTTTTTCAAGTCTTTCTTCATATTTTTAATTCCTTATACCAGGCAGCATCCTAGTGAATCTGTGCTGTACCCTCTCTAAATATCCTTCCTATAGTGTGGAGCCCAATACTGTACACAGTACTCTAACTGAGGTCTTATTAAGATTTATATAGGCTCATCATCTCTTGGCTTTTGTATTCTATACCTCTTATGATAAGAACATAACAGATAGAAGCAAGAGTAGGCCATTCGGCCCCTCGAGCCTGCTCCGCCATTTAATGAGATCATGGTTGATCTGATTTTTACCTCAACTCCACTTTCCTGCCTTTTCCCCATATTCTTTGACTCCCTTGCCGATCAAAAATTTGTCTAACTCAGCCTTGAATGTATTCAGTGACTCAACCTCCACAGCTTTTTGGGGTAAAGAATTCCAAAGATTCACAACCCTCTGGGAGAAGAAATTCCTCCTCATTTCCATCTTAAACGGGCGACCCCTTATTTTGAGACTATGTCCTCTAGTTTTAGATTCCCCCATGAGGGGTAACATCCTCTCAGCATCTACCCTATCGAGTCCCCTCAGAATCTTGTATGTTTCAATAAGATCTCCTCTCATTCTTCTAAACTCCAATGAGTATAGACCCAACCTGTTCAATCTTTCCTCATAAGACAACCCTTCCATACCCGGAATCAACCTGGTGAACCTTCTCTGAACTGCCTCCAATGCAAGTATGTCCTTCCTTAAATAAGGGCACCAGAACTGTACGCAGTACTCCAGGTGTGGTCTCACCAGCACCCTGTACAGTTGTAGCATGACTTCCCTGCTTTTATACTCCATCCCCCTAGAAATATAGGCCAATATTCCGTTTGCCTTCCGGATTACCTGCTGCACCCGTGTGTTGACTTTTTGTGTTTCAAGTAAGAGTATCCCTCTGTACCGCAGCATTTTGTAGTATTTCTCCATTCAAATAATATTTTGCTTTTTTATTTTTCCTCCCAAAGTGGATGACTTCACATTTTTCCACATTATATTCCATCTGCCAAATTTTTGCCCATTTGCTTAATCTGTCAATATCCCTTTGCAGACACTTTGGGGTCAATTTTTGATTGGCCGAGCGGGTGTGTTGGGGGTGGGGCTCGTAAAATGGGGGAATTCCGGAGCGAGTCCGGAGGCCGGCTCCATCCCGCCCACTTCCGGGTTCCCCAATGACGTGTTCGGGTGCATGCGCAGCTCCCACATGCTGGACTCCCACCGGCAATTAGGACCGAGATGAAGAGAAATTTCGTCACTCAGAGGGTGATGAACCTGTGGAATTCTCTACCACAGTCACTGAATATATTTAAGAAGGAGCTAGATAGATTTCTAGACACAAAAGGCATCTTGGGGTATGGGGAGAGAGCAGGAATATGGTATTGAGATAGAGGAATAGCCATGATCATATTGAATGGCAGAAGGGTCGAATGGCCTACTCTGCTCCTATTTTCTATGTTTAAAACCTAGAATTCCATTAGTTTTTTTTATACCTATATTAACCCAAGTTGGCGCTTTAATGTCATATGAACCTGTCCCCCACCCCCCACTCCCAAATCCCCCTGCTGTTCTGTAGCAGCAAGCCATTTCTATTCAGAGTATAAATTATTTATTAAAATGTATAACCTCACACTTAATAACATTGAATTCCATCTCCCAATTTTTAGTCCATTCCCCCATCTTATCGATATCCCTTTGTAGTTTCCTTTAGTCTTCTAAAGAATTAATACCTCCTATTCTGGTAAATGTAAACAATCTTACAACACCAAGTTATAGTCCAACAATTTTATTTGAAAATCACAAGCTTTCAGAGGCTTCCTCCTTCGTCAGGTGAATGTCAGGAAATCCTTGGTGATTACAGATAATCATTCCAACTGCCCGTTGTCAAGGCAATCAAAGTGTTCAGACAGAGAGGTGTTACCTACAGGACCACCGAATATACAAACGGCCAGAACACAAAACAGAGAGAGAGAGGGAGAAACATCCGAAAGGAAGAGAAAGACTGAAAATGACCCGGTGAATTAAAAACAGATAACTTATATTCGCTGGTGGGGTTACGTGTAGCGCGACATGAACTCAAGATCCCGGTTGAGGCCGTCCTCATGGGTGCGGAACCTGGCTATCAATTTCTGCTCGACGATTTTGTGTTGTCGTGTGTCTCGAAGGCCGCCTTGGAGTACGCTTACCCGAAGATCGGTGGCTGAATGTCCTTGACTGCTGAAGTGTTCCCCGACTGGGAGGGAACCCTCCTGTCTGGCGATTGTTGCGCGGTGTCCGTTCATCCATTGTCGCAGTGTCTGCATGGTCTCGCCAATGTACCATGCTCCGGGGCATCCTTTCCTGCAACGTATGAGGTAGACAACGTTGGCCGAGTCACAGGAGTATGAACCATGTACCTGGTGGGTGGTGTACTCTCGTGTGATGGTGGTATCTGTGTCGATGATCTGGCATGTCTTGCAGAGGTTGCCGTGGCAGGGTTGTGTGGTGTCGTGGACGCTGTTCTCCTGAAAGCTGGGTAATTTGCTGCGAACGATGGTCTGTTTGAGGTTGGGTGGCTGTTTAAAGGCGAGTAGTGGAGATGTGGGGATGGCCTTAGTGAGGTGTTCGTCGTCGTCGATGACATGTTGAAGGCTGCGGAGAACATGGCGTAGTTTCTCCGCTCCGGGGAAGTACTGGACAACGAAGGGTACTCTGTTGGTTGCGTCCCGTGTTAGTCTTCTGAGGAGGTCTATTCTGGTATCATCAGCAAATTTTGAGACGACTCCCTCTAGGTCTATATCCAAACCACTGATGTACACAGTGAACAGAAGTGGCCCAGAACAGAACCCTGTGGGACGCCACAACCCACTACTCTATGTCTTCTCTCTTCTAACCAATTTTTGATCCAGTTTGCTATCCTCCCCCTAATTCCATACCCATAATGTTCTCAACTAATCTCCCATGTGGTACCTCGTCAAAAGCTTTCCTAAAGTCCATATGCATTACATTTCGCCCATCCGTCATGTCTGTTATATCCTCAAAGAATTGCATGTGGTTTGTTGAGCACGATGGGTCTTTTGAAATCTGTGCTGCCTACTTCTAACTATTTGATCTCTAACTAGATATGTGGTAATTTCATTTTTAATTAAATACTCTAAAATTTTTCTCTATCACAGACATTATACTAACTTTCCTCTAATTACCCAGATTAGCTGTCTCCCTTTTTAATAAAGGCTATTACATTGGCTTCTCTCCAGTCCTCCGGCATACATCCACACTCAACAGAGCCTGAAATAGAATTTCTGAGGTCTCTGCAATTTCCTCCCTCAACTCCCTCAGGATCCTAGGATGATCCCATCGGGCCCTGGAGTTTTGTCTTCCTTTGGCCTAACTAATTAATCTAAAATTTTCCTTTTATCCATCATAATATCGCTCACCTCACTCTCAACCGTGTCACTTCCTCGCCAATATCCTTCTCTTTAGTGAAAGCCGAAGCGAAGTACTTATTAAATACCTCCACCATTTTTTGATCATCTCCAAATTGACAATCCTCTCCTCTTAGGGGTCCCACCTCGCTTTTAACAATTCTCTTATTACTGATGTATTTCGTAAATACTGTACTGTTCCTTTTAATGTTTTTGAAATGTTTTCCTCATACTCTATCTTGGCATTCTTTAACCTGCTATTAACCTCTTTTCTTATTTTCTTATATTCTGCTTTAATTTTTTCATTACTGTTCTTATGGTCCTTGTAGGCTAGCTTGTTCAATTTTAATTGGTTTCTAACATCTTCGTTTATCTATGGCATCCTAAAACGACTAGTAATTTCCTACTTTTTTTTAATATAATAGAATTATTCTGTACCTTTGCAATCTCTTTTTTTAAAAACATCCCACCATTGCTGCTCAGTCCTGTGTGCCAATTCCTCCTTCCACCTGACCTCAGCCAGCTCACTCACCTGATCCCCTGGAGCTGGCAGAACTCTACTTAGCAATTAATCTGAAAGACAACACCTCCAAATATACAGCACCCCCTCAGTACTGCACTGGGGTGTTCTCCTAGATTATGGGTTGGAGCGGGTTTTTTTTTATTCGTTCATGGGATGTGCGCGTCGCTGGCGACGCCAGCATTTATTGCCCATTCCTAATTGCCCTTTAGAAGGTGGTGGTGAGCCGCCTTCTTGAACCGCTGCTGTCCATGTGGTGAAGGTTCTCCCACAGTGCTGTTAGGAAGGGAGTTCTAGGATTTTGACCCAGCGACGATGAAGGAATGGCGATATATTTCCAAGTCAGGATGGTGTGTGACTTGGAGGGGAACGTGCAGGTGGTGTTGTTTCCACGTGCCTGCTGCCCTTGTCCTTCTAGGTGGTAGAGGTCTAGGGTTTGGGAGGTGCTGTCGAAGAAGCTTTGGCGAGTTGCTGCAGTGCATCCTGTGGATGGTACACACTGCAACCACTGTGCGCCAGTGGTGAAGGGAGTGAATGTTTAAGGTGGTGGATGGGGTGCCAGTCAAGCGGGCTGCTATGTCCTGGATGGTGTCGAGCTTCTTAAGTGTTGTTGGAGCTGCACTCATCCAGGTAAGTGGAGAGTATTCCATCACACTCCTGACTTGTGCCTTGTAGATGGTGGAAAGGCTTTGGGGAGTCAGGAGGTGAGTCACTCGCTACAGAATACCCAGCCTCTGACCTGCTCTTGGAGCCACAGTATTTATATGGTTGGTCCAGTTAAGTTTCTGGTCAATGGTGACTCCCAGGAAGGATGTTGATGGTGGGGGATTCAGCAATGGTAATGCCATTGAATGTCAAGGGGAGGTGGTCATTGCCTGGCACTTGTCTGGCGCGAATGTTACTTGCCAATTATGAGCCCAAGCCTGGATGTTGTCCAGGTCTTGCTGCATGCAGGCACGTACTGCTTCATTATTGGAGGGGTTGCGAATGGAACTAAACACTGTGCAATCATCAGCGAACATCCCCATTTCTGACCTTATGATGGAGGGAAGGTCACTGATGAAGCAGCTGAAGATGGTTGGGCCTAGGACACTGCCCTGAGGAACTCCTGCAGCAATGTCCTGGGACTGAGATGATTGGCCTCCAACAACCACTACCATCTTCCTTTGTGCTAGGTATGACTCCAGCCACTGGAGAGTTTTCCCCCTGATTCCCATTGACTTCAATTTTACTAAGGCTCCTTGGTACCACACTCGGTCAAATGCTGCCTTGATGTCAAGGGCAGTCACTCTCACCTCACCTCTGGAATTCGGCTCTTTTGTCCATCTTTGGACCAAGGCTGTAATGAGGTCTGGAGCCGAGTGGCCGTGGCGGAACCCAAACTGAGCATCGGTGAGCAGGTTATTGGTGAGTGAGTGCCGCTTGATAGCGCTGTCGATGACACCTTCCATCACTTTGCTGATGATTGAGAGTAGACTGATGGGGTGGTAATTGGCCGGATTGGATTTGTCCTGCTTTTTGTGGACAGGACATACCTGGGCAATTTTCCACATTGTCGGGTAGATGCCAGTGTTGTAGCTGTACTGGAACAGCTTGGCTAGAGGCGTGGCTAGATCTGGAGCACAAGTCTTCAGCACTACAGCCGGGATGTTGTGGGGCCCATAGCCTTTGCTGTATCCCGTGCACTCAGCCGTTTCTTGATATCACGTGGAGTGAATCGAATTGGCTGAAGACTGGCTTCTGTGATGGTGGGGTTATCGGGAGGAGGCCGAGATGGATCATCCACTCGGCACTTCTGGCTGAAGATGGTTGCAAATGCTTCAGCCTTGTCTTTTGCACTCAAGTTCTGGACTCCGCCATCATTGAGGCTGGGGATGTTTACAGAGCCTCCTCCTCCCGTTAGATGTTTAATTGTCCACCACCATTTACGACTGGATGTGGCAGGACTGCAGAGCTTTGATCTGATCCGTTGGTTGTGGAATTGCTGAGCTCTATCTATAGCATGTTGCTTCCGCTGTTTAGCATGCATGTAGTCCTGTGTTGTAGCTTCACCAGGTTGGCACCTCATTTTTAGGTATGCCTGGTGCTGCTCCTGGCATGCTCTTCTACACTCCTCATTGAACCAGGGTTGATATCCTGGCTTGTTGGTAATGGTGGAGTGAAGAATATGCCGGGCCATGAGGTTACAGATTGTGCTGGAATACAGTTCTGCTGCTGCTGATGGCCCACAGCACCTCATGGATGCCCAGTTTTGAGCTGCTAGATCTGTTCTGAATCTATCCCATTTAGCACGGTGGTAGACACACAACACGTTGGATGGTATCCTCAGTGCGAAGACGGGACTTTGTCTCCACGAGGACTGTGCGGTGGTCACTCCTACCAATACTGTCATGGGCAGATGCATTTGCGACAGGTAGATTGGTGAGGACGAGGTCAAGTAAGTTTTTCCTTCATGTTGGTTCGCTCACCACCTGCCGCAGGCCCAGTCTGGCAGCTATGCCCTTCAGGACTCGGCCAGCTCGGTCAGTAGTGGTGCTACCGAGCCACTCTTGGTGATGGACATTGAAGTCCCCCACCAGAGTACATTCTGTGCCCTGGCTACCCTCAATGCTTCCTCCAAGTGGTGTTCAACATGGAGGAGGATTGATTCATCAGCTGAGGGAGGGCGGTAGGTGGTAATCAGCAGGAGGTTTCCTTGCCCATGTTTGACCTGATGCCATGAGATTTAATGGGGTCCAGAGTCAATGTTGAGGACTCCCAGGGCCACTCCCTCCTGACTGTATATCACTGTACCGCCACCTTTGGTGGGTCTGTCCTGCTGGTGGGACAGGACATACCCAGGGATGGTGATGGAAGAGTCTGGGACGTTGACTGAAAGGTATGATTCTGTGAGTATGGCTATGTCAGGGTCTTCAAACTCTCACAGCATTCTGACAGAGTCAAGCATTACCAACTGAGCCAAGCTGCGATACTGTTTGACCATAGAGGGCATCGCACCTGAGCCCAACATCCACAAGTGCACCTTCCAGCACATGTCACTAATCGGGAGTAATGAGGAACTTGTTTTTATTTTGTTTTCCCTCCCTCTCTAAGTTGGAACTGAGGCTAATTGTATCCGAACTGCTGCCATTGGAGATTGTAAGTTAACCTGCACAACTCGATACAACAGCAGATGGTGCCTTTACCCACTGGGCCATCGGCCGAGAGGGGGGGGCCTATTGAAAATGAGTTAATCCCGAGCTGCATATATAACCATGCTTACAATTTAACAATGATTTTGAAGTAAGCTTGTTTTTTTCCCTCTCCTGTCCTGTTAAATTATTTTACAGCTCTGCTTTTGTAGATAGCCCACAGTAGATATCTACCCTAACTAAGACTGTAAGAAAGAAGAAAGAATTTGCATTTATATAGTGCCTTTCATGACCTCAATGTCCCAAAGCACTTTACAGCCAATGAAGTACTTTTGAAGTGTTGTCACCATTGTAATGTAGGAAATGCGTCAGCCAATTTGTACACAGCAAGGTCCCACAAACAGCAATGTGATAATGACCAAATAATCCATTTTAGTGATGTCGGTTGAGGGATAAATAATGGCCAGGACACCGGGAGAACTTTCCTGCTCTTCTTCATATAGAGCAAACTGAAAGGGCAGACGGGGTCTCCGTTTAATGTCTCATCCGAAAGATGGTATCTCCGACAGTGCAGCGCGCCCTCAGTACCGCACTGGAGTGTCGGACGAGATTTTGTGCTCAAGTCTCGGGACTGGACTTGAATCCACAAACACCTGACTCAGAGGCAGAGTGCTACCACTGAGTCAAGACTAACTTCATAACTCAGGCAGAACTCTCCATAATCCTATATACCACCTCACACCCTAACCCCCCCCCCCCACCCCAGACATCAATCAACAAACCTCTAACTTTAAGATTCGGTCAGTGCCTTGCGTTGTAATGTGTAATGATTCTACACAAACCCGACTGGTTTCCGATAACATCTTTACCCATCATCAGCAAAAGTAAACAAAAGTCAGAAATTGACCTGGAGGCTTGAGGTAGTCTCTTCAGACTGAACAGCCGCCTCCTGTAAACCAGTCATTGGAATGCAGGTCTGTGTGTCTGTCTGTCGATGGAACCCAGCAGTGAAAGAGTTAATTTGATAATTGGGATCTTTAAGAAAAGACGAAACTGTTCGGGCAGGAGGTTTCCCTGTTTACTCTGTGGGTTTGTAGATGATAATATAAACTGCAGCGATGTTTGATGTCCAGACAAGGACTAAACAGCAGCTCTCGGATGAATGTGCCGATCTGTTCCTGTTCACAGATGTTTATGCGTTTGGAATCACAGGAAGTCCTGATGTGAGTTGGTGAACTCTGCGTTCATTCCCTTTATTTGTTTAGCCTTTGGATAAAAGGCCCCCACATGTGCAACTGGAGCGACTTTGTGTTTTTAATGTTGGGACCATTTAATCTGCTTCCAAACCTCAGAGACATTTTCTCTTTGAATGGGTCTGACTTTCTGTGCCTTACAACGTGCACTTAATTAACAAAAGACAACACCACACAGCGCAAGCATCTTGCTGGCAGTCCTGTCACTCCCCGGTAATCTGAAGAGATCAAATGTTCAGATCTCTTCTATTTGAGCAGTATCATACTTCATCGTACACCATGATTCATTTATCATAGAATAGAATTATACTGCATAGAAGGAGGCCATTCGGCCCATCGTACCTGTGCTGGCTCTCTGAAGGAGCTATCCAATTAGTCCCACTCTCCTGCTCTTTCTCTGTAGACCTACAAATTTTTCCTCTTCAAGTATTTATCCAATTCGCTTTTGAAAGTTACCATTGAATCTGTTTCCACCGACCTTTCAGGCAGCGCATTCCAAATCATAGCAACGCGCTGCATAAAAAAAATTCTCCTCATCTCCCCCCTATACCAATTATCGTACATCTGTGTCCTCTGGTTACCAACCCTCCCACCAGTGGAGACAGTTTCTCCTTACTCATATCAAAACTCCTCAATTTTGAACACCTCTATCAAACCTCCTCATAACTTTCTCTGATCTAAGGAGAACAATCCCAGCTTCTCTAATCTCTCCCCATAACTGAAGTCCCTCATCCCTGGAATCATTCTAGTGACTCTCCTCTGCACCCTCTCCGAGGCCTTGACAGCCTTGAAGTGAGAAACTGCCAAAAAAAGCCATTGTCATACTTCAGCTATACTGATCTATATAAACTGTAATAGCCCACTTACAACAGTTAAACATGGGCTTTTCCGCCTCTTTTCTTAACGGTATGGCGGATCACATCACCCTCTTCCCAATGCGAGTAGTTTGGGAGGGGTCCATGTTAACCCTTTCTCTAATGGGCAGTTTTGTTCTCCGATGAGGGTGGGGAAACCCACTATTCCTTGTCCCTGTGGAGGTGGAAGGAGCTTGCCAGCCATTTCACCAGAGTTAAGAAGGGGGGGATGTCTTGCAAACCCCTTTTCTTCCACCTGTACAGTAATTCTCTGCCATAAACTTTGGTCCAAGATCTAGCAGGGTCTGTAGTGATATAGGGGACAGAGCGCTGAGTGTGAGACTATAGCGCAGGGTGTGTACTGGTATGGGGGTCAGAGAGCTGAGTGTATAGGAAACAGAGAGCTGACTAAAACACAAGGTGGTGGCTGAGTATTATATGTAGTTTATGCTGACACCCTTACAGTGATTCACAGGCAGCACCCATATCATTGGGATGGGGAGAAGAGAGAGCTTCTTGTTCCTTCCAATCATTGAGCCTTTTATGGGGATTATTGCTTGTTGATCAATCAGAATTTATAAAGTGCATATATATCTACCTATTTCTTGGAAGTTTAACATTATTGATAAATGGAGAGGATTGTTATGCTACATTAGTAAATACTGACGCTCCTTACACCCCTCTGAACTATCTTAGGAGCCTTTTCTGCATTAAAGGCGCTTTATCAATGCAAGTTGTTGTAGTTTGTAGTTGATGTTTGTTTGTAGTGGTGTTGAACAATCAAATACTGGAAGGATTCCAGCCTGCTATCCTAGGGAATGGAAAGAATAAGTTGAGCCTGGCAACAAATGGCTGCGTGTTAGACTATCCTGGGGGTTATGGCCTTTTGATCAATGCTCCCGCAGACAGTTAACTCACTCGTTGCACTTGGGATTTTCGTAAATAGGGCCGAGTTTAGGACTGCAAGTGGTGAATTCTCTCTTTTCTAATTCAGTGACATATATGTCCTGTTCTTAAAGATGATTAACTATGAACAATCTGAGCCAGGCACCCGCAGTCCTCCAGGACACTATTGACTTGCCACTGGAGGCAGCGATTCTTCCCTCTTTGCCCTTGGTAACCATGCAAGCCAATGCCTGATCAAGTAGGGTTGGTCCAGGCTGGGCAAGCAGCGGGAAGCTTACCAGTGTTTTGTGCTGTTTCTGCTACAGTTTAAGCTGGCTAAACTCCAGTGCTAGCCCCTACAAACACTTCAAGGTCCCTAATCCTTAGCTCTGCCAACCTGTGCCTAACCTATCTGTGCTCAGATAAAGGGGAGAGGGAGAGTTCCCCCAGGGTAGGGTCGTCAGTCCTCCAGCACTAGCTTGGAGTCTCCTGGAATTGAAGATTAATTTCCAGGACACTGCTGCGAGCAGTGACTCGGGAGAAAAATCGTAGGGGCATTTTTAAAAAAAATTGTTTTTTTCCCCCCCATTTTTTTCAAACACTTTTATCCCGTTTATTAATTATAAAAATATTGGAGATGGTAGGGGGGTTGGCTATTTGACTGACAGTCAAGAGCCATCTATTGGGGTAATGAAGTCTGTTCGCTGTCCAGTTGGCATGGGAAGGCGGTGCACCATGACGACTAATGTGTCGGTTGACCAATGACTGGAACGTGGGGGCGCGGCAGTCAGAGGTGGGAGGTCACGCGATGAAACCGGAGTTTGCAACCCACTGTAGTAAAAGAGTGTACATTCTATAGATACAAACACAAACTCTACCCAAGTACGTTTCTCAGCATTTTGGTTTGGAGACTCTTAAACGTGGTAATGAGTTTCCCGCCTGTCAAGTACCCTGTTGACCAAACGTAAAACAGTTAACAATAGGAATTGCGTCTTTCAAGAACTTAAAGAACTCAAAATCAAATCGCTCCATTGATATTTCCACTTGGAGTTGAAGTTGGTGCCTCATTACTGGAGAGCGCTAATACACTTCTCCAAACACTGGAGATAATGTGAGGGGGGCGGGGAGGGGGATTACTCCTCTAGCTCTCCCTGCAGATGTTTAATTGTTTGCTTATGTTAGGTCGTGTTTCATTAGTGTTTCTGTTTTTTTTAAATGTAAAATGTGGGTTTATTTATTGGGAGATGAAAGGCCAGCAGGAATGTGGGCTTTAGTTGGTGCTGTGAAACCTTTTTTTTCCTTTTGAAAGGCTTTTCTGAAGGAAAGGTTTACTATCTGGTGTCTGTTACTGTAGCTATGGACTTGAAAGGAGACGCACAGGCACAAACAATTTTAAATTTCCTAAAGACATCATGGCTTTAGGTCAGTCTAAAAGCTGTGTTTCCGTCTGTCTCATGCGAAGGCCAGTAAAAGTGATTGCGCTAAGTGGACAAGTGACTGGCATATACCATCCTGAGCCTTGTCTCTTCACTGAAATCACTCGAACGAGCATTTCCCCTTTATCGTACTGACTTCACCTAAACGTTGATGGTGAGACAAACTTCTCAAGTAGAGTGAAGCAACATCAGAAAATTCTTTCCTTCTTTCATCGTTATAAGTTTCTCCTCCTATAACTAACCAGCCCAATTGCAGAAACCTTCTGCCTGGTTTTTCTCCCCATCTTACCTGAAGACACTGGGGTAGGTGGGATTCCTTGGGTGGCAGCATCCCTTTGGTACCTCACCTGAGTGGCCACTCGTGAATATTATCACATGAATACTGCGGGTACAGTAGTGTAGTGGTTATGTTAACAGACTAGTAATTCAGAGGACGTGAGTTCAAATCCCACCATGATAGTTTGAGAATTTGGAAATAAAAAGATGGGATCAGTAAAAATGACCATGAAGCTGTCAGATTGTCGTAAAAACCCAACTGGTTCACTAATGAAACCTGCCGTCCTTACCCAGTCTGGGTCTATATGTGATTCCAGTCCCACACCAATGTGGTTAACTCTGAACTGCCCTCTGAGGTGGCCTAGCAAGCCTCTCAGTTATATCAAACCTGCAGCGGTTCAAGAAGAAGGACCACCACCACCTTTTCAGGGCAACAAGGGATGGGCAATAAATGCTGGCAATGCCAACATCCCAAGAGTAAATATTTGAAGAAGGGGAAATAATAATTACACCTTTAATGAAACTCCCAGATCTTGAATTAATTACTGAAAATAAGAAAAGCAAGAGACGGGTGTGGGACAGAGCTTTGTGCCAGAATGAAACGTCAAACAAGTTGCGGGTTCAAAGACTTGCCCTTGTCAAGTGAGAGAATTCAGATGAAATGGATGCTGAAATTCAGCAACGTCTTAATATGTTTGTGCCTCACCACCAAATAGTGTCTGTTTAATGTAACAACAACAACTTGCATTTATACAGCGCCTTTATGTATTAAAACATCCCAAGGTGCTTCACAGGAACGATTATCAAACAAAATTGGACACCGAGCCACAAAAGGAGATATTAGGACAGGTGACCAAAAGCTTGGTCAAAGAGGTAGGTTTTAAGGAGCGTCTTAAAGGAGGAGAGAGTGGTGGAGAGGTTTAGGGAGGAAATTCCAGAGCTTAGGGCCTAGGCAGCTGAAGGCACGCCCGCCAATGGTGGAACGATTAAAATCGGGAAGGTGCAAGAGGCAAGAATTGGAGGAGTGCAGAGATCTGAGGGTTGTAGGGCTGGAGGAGGTTACAGAGATAGGGAGGGGGACGAGGCCATGGAGGGATTTGAGCCACTGTAGGTCAGCGTGCATGGGAACATAGGAACAGGAATAGGCCATGTAGACCCTCGAACCTGTACCACCATTCAGTAAGATCATGGTTGATCTGTGACCTAACTCCATTTACCTGCCTTAGCCCCATATCCCTTAATATCTTTTGGTTAACAAAAATCTGTCAATCTCAGATTGAAAATTAACAATTGAGCTAGCATCAACTGTCGTTTGCAGAAGAGAGTTCCAAACTTCTACCACCCGTTGCGTGTAGAAGTGTTTCCTAACTTCACTCCTGAAAGTCCTGGCCCTAATTTTTAGGCTACGTCCCCCAGTCCTAGACTCCCAACCAACGGAAATAGTTTCTCTCTATCTACCCTATCAGTTCCCCCTAATATCTTGAAAACTTTGATCAAATCACCCCTTAATCTTCTAAATTCCAGGGAATACAACCCTAATCAGTCCCCGCCACAAACTCCGTTCCCAAGCCACCGACTCCACCCCTCTCCCTGGCCACTGTCTGAGGCTGAACCAGACCGTTCACAACCTTGGTGCCCTAGTTGACCCTGAGATGAACTTCCAGTCACCAAGACCGCCTATTTTCACCTCCGTAACATCGCCCGTCTTCGCCCCTCCCTCAGCTCATCTGCAGCTGAAAACCTCATCCATGCCTTTGTTACCTCTAGACTTGATTATTCCAATGCTCTCCTGGGTGATGGGTGAACGGGACTTGGTGTGAGTTAGGATACAGGCAACTCATGGAGCATCCTTATAACAGACAGTGCATTGCCACTTTCCATACAGTGATAGGATAGCAGGCTTGAGGACTATGCCATCCAACTCTTCAAAGTTAAAGAGGACCTCATGGAGTCCAAAACCCAGGCTGTTCTCCTTCCTGGCTCCTTTGAGGTTGTACAGAGTCTCAAGGCCAGACTGTCTGACTACAGCTCTGCCTCACCACCATCTCTTTTGACCCCTCCACTGTCTCTGATTTGTCACATTGCTTGTCCGACATCCGGTACTGGATGAGCAGAAATTTCCCCTAACTAAAGAGCCATTGTCTTCGGTCCCTGCCGCAAACTCCGTACCCTGGCCACTGACTCCATCCCTCTCCCTGGCCACTGTCTGAGGCTGAACCAGGCCGTTACCAACCTTGGCGTCCTATTTGACCATGAGATGAACTTCCAACCACACATGCGTTCCGTCACCAAGACCGCCTACTTCCACCTCTGTAATATCGCCCATCTCCGTCCCTGCCTCAGATCATCTGCCGCTGAAACCCTCATCCATGTCTTCGTTACCTCTAGATTTGACTATTCCAATGCTGTCCTGGCCGGCCTCCCATCTTCCACCCTCTATAAACTTTAGCTCATCCAAAACTCTGCAGCCCGCATCTTAACTCGTACCAAGTCCTGTTCACCCATCACCCTTATGCTCACTGACCTACATTGGCTCCTGGTCTGGCAACGCCTCGATTTTAAAATTTTCATTCTTGTTTTCAAACCCCTCCATGGCCTCCCCCCTTCCCCATCTCTGTGACCTCCTCCAGCCCTTGGGCCGTTTTGCTACATTAAAGGCGCTATAAAAATGCAAGTTGTTTTGTGGGTGTACAGAAAGAAAGACTTGCATTTATATAGCGCACTTCAGGACGTTCTAAAGGGCTTTACAGCCAATTAATTACTTTTGAAGTGTAGTCACTGTTGTAATGTCAGAAACACGGCAGCTAATTTGCACACAGCAAGCTCCCACCAACAGCAATGTGATAAATGACTAGATCATCTGTTTTAGTGATGTTGGTTGAGAGATAAATATTGACCAGGACAGATCTCTCCTGGTCGTCTTCGAAATAGTGCCCTGGGATCTTTTACGTCCACCTGAGAGGGTAGACGGGAACTCTGTTTAATGTCTCATACGAAAGACGGCACCTCCAATAGTGCAGCATTCTCTCGGTACTGCACTGAAGTGCCAGCCTAGATTACGTGCTCAAGTCACTGAAGTGGGGCTTGAACCCACAACTTTCTGACTCAGAGACAAGTTTGCTGCCCACTGAGCCAAGGCTGACACCTGAGGACGTTTTACTATGTTAAGGGCGCTATATAAATACAAGTTGTTGTGGGTGTACAGAAAGAAAGACTTGCATTTATATAGCGTCTTTCACAACCTCAGCACGTTCTAAAGTGCTTTTCAGCCAATTAATTACTGACTCTGGAGGCCATGGCTGATCTTCCTGCCCACCCAGCTCCAGCAGAATAATATTGACCATCCTGCCATACATTAGCTGTAGGGAGGCCGCACAGAATTAACATCTATAGACAAAAGAAAACGTGTACAGTGAATTACAGGATTCTTTGTATCCAGGAATGTCTACAGCAATTCCATCTCATCCTTGTCGTTCCTCCTGATATTGCCCCCATCTTCGCTCCCTCAAGTCCGAGCGACACATGCTTGAGCATATGTGGCACACAACTGGTTTAGCCAACCATCTGGAATCCACTGCCTGAAAGTGTAGTAGAAGCAGATTTCTGTGATGTCTTTCAAAAGGGAATTGGACAAATACTTGAAGGGAAAAAAATTACAGGGATATGGGGAAAGAGCAGGGGAATGGGACTAATTGGATAGCTCTTTCAAAGAGCCAGCACAGGCATGATGGGCTGATTGGCCTCCTTCTGTGCTGTAACATACTATGATCACCAGATCAAATGCTGTCAGGCCTCACTCTCCTTTTCCATAACTGCTCACTACATAGACAGTTTCCTAGAAGTAAAGGGAATTAGGGGTTACGGGGAGCGGGCAGGAAATTGGATGTGAATTTAAATTTGAGGTTAGGATCAGATCAGCCATGATCTTATTGAATGGCGGAGCAGGCTCGAGGGGCCGATTGGCCTACTCCTGCTCCTATTTCTTATGTTCTTACTCCAGGATCACCCTGGAGAGCAAAGATAATCCCCAGCTTCTTTTCTCCACTACCGACAGTCTCCTTAAACCCCTCTCCCCTGGCCCCTCCACCCTCACCTCCAACAACAAATGCAGGAGCTCATGTACTTCTTTGTCACTAAGATTGAGACTGTCCGTCCAGCTGCCTCTGTTGCTTCCCTCTTCCTCTGATCCACCAAGGCAAACCTCTCCTCAGGTGCTGTTCCCCTCCCTTTCAAAATTGCTGTCATCATCCTTACCTGTCTGATTGTAGCCAGAGCATCTCCAGCAGTGGCTTCGCCTCCCACTCCTACTCTCATCTATCCTTGGCCCCTCCTCTTCCTCATTTACATCCTACCCTCGGCGACATCATCCAAAGACATGGGTTCAGCTTCCACATGTATGCTGACAACACTCAGTTCTACCTATTTACACAGTCTGCTTCTATGTCCTTCCCTGGTAGCTTATTCCACAACTCTGCCAATACCTGGGTGAAAAGTTTCCCCTGATGTCCTGTCAACATCCCTTCTTAATCGTAACGTTCTAAATTTTAACTTTTGCCTAGTTTGAGCCTTTCACCATAGTTTGCCTGAATGAATTTTTATCACTATCAATCATCTTCATAATCTTGAAAACTTCAATTTGGTCACCTCAAAGTCTCTTTACTAAAGAAAAAAAAATGACTTCATTATCCTTTCCTCATAGATTAAATTCATGGTACCCAGAATCACCTTGTTTATGTACCCTCTCGAGCAATAGTGTTCCTCCTGTAATTAGGTGACCAGAACTACACATAGTATTCTAGATTAGGTCTGACCCTTTGTATTATGCAGCAATAATACAACCCTTCTTGATTCGCATTCTATCCGTCTGTTAATGCAATCCAATACCTTTTTGTCTTTCTTAGTGTAGCTAAGCACTGTACTGACAATTTCATGGTTTTATCAATTATGACTGTTATTCCTTTTAACATATACTCCCTGTTGCAAGTTTCGGATCTACCTTAAGACATTCTCTGGGCTACAGTGGTGCTGGTTGTTCCTGTAAGTGGTCTGAGTGTCTTGCGTTCAGTAGTGTGTCCATACTACCTTATATCTAATTATACGTTAGCATAACCCAGAACGTGTAACAGTAGGACCCTCTTATGATCTAAACTGGATATTGTGTCATTTGTATGTGCTCTCACATAGAACCATAGAAAAGATACAGCACAGAAGGGGGCTATTCGGCCCATCGTGTCCGCGCTGGCTCGAAGAACAACCAGGTGCCCATTCTAATCCCACCTTCCAGCATCCGGTCCGTAGCCCTGCAGCTTTTGCACTTTAGGTGCAGTTCCAGGTACTTTTTAAAAGAGTTGAGGGTCCCTGCCTCTACCACCAATTCGGGCAACAAATTCCATACACCCTCCACCCTCTGGGTAAAAAAGTTTTTCCTCATGTCCCCTCTAATCCTTCCACCAATCAGCTTAAATCTATGTCCTCTAGTTCTTGAACTCTCCGCTAGGGGAAACAGGTACTTCCTGTCTACTCTATCTGGCCCCCTCATAATTTTGTACACCTCAATCAAGTCACCCCTTAGCCTCCTCTGCTCCAAGGAAAACAACCCCAGCCTATCCCATCTCTCCTCGTAGTAGCAATTTTCAAGCCCTGGCAACATTCTTGTAAATCTTGCCTGCATTCTGTCCACAGCAGTTACATCCTTTCTGTAAAGTGGTGACAAGAACTGCGCACAATACTCCAGCTGTGGCTTTACCAGCGATTTATACAGTTCCATCATTACATCCCTGCTTTTTTGTATTCTATACCTCGGCTAATAACGGAGAGCATTCCGTTCTTTGAGGATATAACGTACAGGGTGGATAAAGGGGAACCAGTGGACGTAGTGTATTTAGACTTCCAGAAGGCATTCGACAAGGTGCCACATAAAAGATTATTACTTAAGATAAAAAATCACGGGATTGGGGGTAATATTCTGGCATGGGTGGAGGATTGGTTATCGAACAGGAGGCAGAGAGTTGGGATAAATGGTTCATTCTCGGACTGGCAACCAGTAACCAGTGGTGTTCCACAGGGGTCGGTGCTGGGTCCCCAACTCTTTACAATCTATATTAACGATTTGGAGGAGGGGACCGAGTGCAACATATCAAAATTTGCAGATGATACAAAGATGGGAGGGAAAGTAGAGAGTGAGGAGGACATAAAAAACCTGCAAGGGGATATAGACAGGCTGGGTGAGTGGGCGGAGATTTGGCAGATGCAATATAATATTGGAAAATGTGAGGTTATGCACTTTGGCAGGAAAAATCAGAGAGCAAGTTATTTTCTTAATGGCGAGAGACTGGAAAGTACTGCAGTACAAAGGGATCTGGGGGTCCCAGTGCAAGAAAATCAAAAAGTTGGTATGCAGGTGCAGCAGGTGATCAAGAAGGCCAACGGAATGTTGGCTTTTATTGCTAGGGGGATAGAATATAAAAACAGGGAGGTATTGCTGCAGTTATATAAGGTATTGGTGAGACCGCACCTGGAATACTGCATACAGTTTTGGTGTCCACACTTAAGAAAAGACATACTTGCTCTCGAGGCAGTACAAAGAAGGTTCACTCGGTTAATCCCGGGGATGAGGAGGTGGACATATGAGGAGAGGTTGAGTAGATTGGGACTCTACTCATTGGAGTTCAGAAGAATGAGAGGCGATCTTATTGAAACATATAAGATTGTGAAGGGGCTTGATCGGGTGGATGCAGTAAGGATGTTCCCAAAGATGGGAGAAACTAGAACGAGGGGGCATAATCTTAGAATAAGGGGCTGCTCTTTCAAAACTGAGATGAGGAGAAACTTCTTCACTCAGAGGGTAGTAGGTCTGTGGAATTTGCTGCCCCAGGAAGCTGTGGAAGCTACATCATTAAATAAATTTAAAACAGAAATAGACAGTTTCCTAGAAGTAAAGGGAATTAGGGGTTATGGGGAGCAGGCAGGAAATTGGACATGAAGCTGAGTTCGGATCGGCCAATGCCCTGTGGGTGGCGGAGAGGACCCAGGGGCTGAGTGGCCGGGTCCTGCTCCTACTTCTTGTGTTCTTTAGATTTGTGGTTGGGATCAGATCAGCCATGCAATTGTTTCACTCAAAGGGTGGTGAGTGTCTGGAACGAGCTGCCAGAGGCAGTAGTAGAGGCGGGTACAATTTTGTCTTTTAAAACGCATTTGGACAGTTACATGGGTATAGAGGGATATGGGCCAAGTGCAGGCAACTGGGACTAGCTTAGTGGTATAAACTGGGCGACATGGACATGTTGGGCCGAAGGGCCTGTTTCCATGTTGTAAACTTCTATGATTCTATGATCTTATTGAATGGCGGAGCAGGCTCGAGGGGCCGATTGGCCTACTCCTGCTCCTATTTCTTATGTTCTTATGTATGCCTTCTTCACAACGTTATCTACCTGTACTGCCTGTGCACATGCACTCCAAGGTCTCTCACTTCCTCTACCCCTCTCAGTATATTCCCGTTTGCTGCGTATTCCCTTTTACTGTTTGCCCTCCCTAAATACATTACCTCACACTTCTCCGGGTTGAACTCCATTTGCCACTTTTCCGCCCACTCCACCAACCCATTGATATCTTCTTGGAGTCTACAGCAATCCTCTTCACTATCAACTACACGGCCAATTTTTGTGTTGTCTCAGATTTGCCAATCATGCCCCCTACATTCAAGTCCAAATCATTAATATATACCACAAACAGCAAGGGACCCGACACTAAGCCCTGTGGCACACCACTGGAAACGGATTTCCATTCGCAAAGACATATGTCGACTTTTACCCTTTGTTTCCTGTTACTGAGCCAATTTTGGATCCAATTCGCCACATTTCCTTGTACCCCATAGGCTTTTACCTTCCTGACCAGTCTGCCATGTGGGACCTTGTCAAATGCCTTACTAAAATCCATGTAGACAACATCCACTGCACGACCCTCATCAACCCTCCTTGTCACTTCCTCAAAGAATTCAATCAGATGTCCAATCGTTCCCAAGGTGGACTGAAACACTTCAGTGAGATCAGGCCAGATATGAATCATTAAGCTGCTTTATTTTACAGTGAACATACAGTAACATATATAACAAAAGCTCACCTTGTTTCAACTAACCATAGAATCCTGCTCAAAAACAAGTAAAATAACAAAACTATGGCACACTTTCCCTACTAGCAGGCCTGTTGAACTTTTCCTGGCCAGCCTTCTGATCCTGAACAGCTCTGGGCTTGAGTTTCTCCTCACCAGGTCAGGCTTCCTCCTCAGACCTGGCTGATTTCATGACTGGCCAGATGTTTCTTTGCCCTTTTCTCTTTGTGTTCCCAGCAAATGGGGGTGCTGTAACTCTGATTTATTCCCCATTCAGCAATTCGCCAGTAGGCCTGGCAACCAAATTAACTACTTCTCTCTTTCCCCCCTGCCCCCTGCCTCCCCCTTGGGATGTGAGTCTTGAGTCACCAGCTCCTGCAATTCTCAAAAAGAATAGGGACCATTGCGGCTTAATAAATCTGTGATTGTCTCCCTTTGAGGTAGACAGGGAGCTGCGCTGTTCCACAAACTGGGTCGTCTAGCTTTAATATATATTTTCAATGACTGTAGCCCATGTGTTTGTAGAAACCTATGCAAATTTACTTCGTCTTTATATCTAGAGGACTAGAGTACAAGGGGGCAGAAGTTATGCTGCAGCTATACAAAACCCTGGTTATACCGCACCTGGAGTACTGTGAGCAGTTCTGGGCACCGCACCTTCGGAAGGACATATTGGCCTTGGAGGGAGTGCAGCGTAGGTTTACTAGAATGATACCTGGACTTCAAGGGTTAAGTTGAGGAGAGATTACACAAATTGGGGTTGTATTCTCTGGAGTTTCGAAGGTTAAGGGGTGATCTGATCGAAGTTTATAAGATATTAAGGGGAACGGATAGGTTGGATAGAGAGAAACTATTTCCACTGGTTGGGGATTCTAGGAGTAGGGGGCACAGTCTAAAAATTAGAGCCAGACCTTTCAGGAGCGAGATTAGAAAACATTTCTACACACAAAGGGTTGTAGAAGTTTGGAACTCTCTTCCGCAAACGGCAATTGATACTAGCTCAATTGCTAAATTTAAATCTGAGATAGATAGCTTTTTGGCAACCAAAGGTATTAAAGGATATGGGCCAAAGGCAGGTATATGGAGTTAGATCACAGATCAGCCATGATCTTATCAAATGGTGAAGCAGGCACGAGGGGCTGAATGGCCTACTCCTGTTCCTGTGTCTTACAACACAACGCACAAGCGTAACTCCTTCCTAAATCTTTTTCATGAAGACCAAAAAATGACAAAAATTTCAAAATGTGACACTCCCTTTTTCAGCTGTTTACTCCCAAGCTAATTATTTTCCACGTCGCCACATTGAAGTACAACTGCCACCTATTGGCCCAGTTAGTTACATAGAATTACATATAATCTACAGCACAAACAGGCCATTTGACCCAACAGGTCTGTGCTGATGTTTATACTCCACATGAGGCTCCTCCCACTCTAATTACCTCTTCCCACTCGGTCCCCATATTGCTCTATTCCCCTCTCCTTCATGTATGCAGCAATGCTGTCTGCTTCAACCACTCCGTGTAGCAGTGAGTTCCACGTTCTCACCACTCTGTAAAGAAATTCCTCCTAAATTCTTCATCTGTTCGTGACTATTTTATATTTATGCCCCCTTGTTCTGGACTCACCCATGAGTGGATACAGTTTTCTCTACATCCACCCTATCAAACCCTTTCATAATTTTAAAGAACTCTATCAGGTCTCCTCTTAGTCTTTTCCAGAGATTGATAACATTTTGCGTAGGCACTTATAACGAAAATCTATATTCTCAGAATCCCGTGCAATTTTTAGTGATAAACTGAATCCTTCTGAATCTTGTTGTATTTACAGCTACCCTCTGTTGTCCTGTCTTAAGCTAATTTGTCCAGCATCATATTTCTCCTAATCTGTGACTCATTTTCTTATATTTTGTATACATATATACACATTTCTAACATGCTTTCTTGACAGATGTACCCTTGATGCTCTCAAGTTTTTTGATTTTTTTTTATTCGTTCATGGGATGTGGGCGTCGCTGGCAAGACCATCATTTATTGCCCATCCCTAATTGCCCTTGAGAAGGTGGTGGGGAGCCGCCGCCTTGAACCGCTGCAGTCCATGTGGTGAAGGTTCCCCCACAATGCTGTTAGGAAGGGAGTTCCAGGATTTTGACCCAGCGACGAAGAAGGAACGGCGATATATTTCCAAGTCAGGATGGTGTGTGACTTTTTTTATTCTTCACGGGATGTGGGCGTCGCTGGCAAGGCCGGCATTTATTGCCCATCCCTAATTGCCCTCGAGAAGGTGGTGGTGAGCCGCCGCCTTGAACCGCTGCAGTCCGTGTGGTGACGGTTCTCCCACAATGCTGTTAGGAAGGGAGTTCCAGGATTTTGACCCAGCGACAATGAAGGAACGGCGATATATTTCCAAGTCGGGATGGTGTGTGACTTGGAGGGGAACGTGCAGGTGGTGTTGTTCCCATGCGCCTGCTGCCCTTGTCCTTCTAGGTGGTAGAGGTCGCGGGTTTCGGAGGTGCTGTCGAAGAAGCCTTGGCGAGTTGCTGCAGTGCATCCTGTGGATGGTGCACACTGCAGCCACAGTGCGCCGGTGGTGAAGGGAGTGAATGTTTAGGGTGGTGGATGGGGTGCCAATCAAGCGGGCTGCTTTATCTTGGATGGTGTCGAGCTTCTTGGGTGTTGTTGGAGCTGCACTCATCCAGGCAAGTGGAGAGTATTCCATCACACTCCTGACTTGTGCCTTGTAGATGGTGGAAAGTCTTTGGGGAGTCAGGAGGTGAGTCACTCGCCGCAGAATACCCAGCCTCTGACCTGCTCTCGTAGCCACAGTATTTATATGGCTGGTCCAGTTAAGTTTCTGGTCAATGGTGACCCCCAGGATGTTGATGGTGGGGGATTCAGCGATGGTAATGCCGTTGAATGTCAAGTGGAGGTGGTTAGACTCTCTCTTGTTGGAGATGGTCATTGCCTGGCACTTATCTGGCGCGAATGTTACTTGCCACTTATGAGCCCAAGCCTGGATGTTGTCCAGGTCTTGCTGCATGCAGGCTCGGACTGCTTCATTATCTGAGGGGTTGCGAATGGAACTGAACACTGTGCAGTCATCAGCGAACATCCCCATTTCTGACCTTATAATGGAGGGAAGGTCATTGATGAAGCAGCTGAAGATGGTTGGGCCAAGGACACTGCCCTGAGGAACTCCTGCAGCAATGCCCTGGGGCTGAGATGACTGGCCTCCAACAACCACTACCATCTTCCTTTGTGCCAGGTATGACTCCAGCCACTGGAGAGTTTTCCCCCTGATTCCCATTGACTTCAATTTTACTAGGGCTCCTTGGTGCCACACTCGGTCAAATGCTGCCTTGATGTCAAGGGCAGTCACTCTCACCTCACCTCTGGAATTCAGCTCTTTTGTCCATGTTTGGACCAAGGCTGTAATGAGGTCTGGAGCTGAGTGGTCCTGGCGGAACCCAAACTGAGCATCGGTGAGCAGGTTATTGGTGAGTAAGTGCCGCTTGATAGCACTGTCGACGACACCTTCCATCACTTTGCTGATGATTGAGAGTAGACTGATGGGGCGGTAATTGGCCGGATTGGATTTGTCCTGCTTTTTGTGGACAGGACATACCTGGGCAATTTTCCACATTGTCGGGTAGATGCCAGTGTTGTAGCTGTACTGGAACAGCTTGGCTAGAGGCGCAGCTAGTTCTAGAGCACAAGTCTTCAGCACTACAGCTGGGATGTTGTCGGGGCCCATAGCCTTTGCTGTATCCAGTGCACTCAGCCGTTTCTTGATATCACGTGGAGTGAATCGAATTGGCCGAAGACTGGCTTCCGTGATGGTGGGGATATCGGGAGGAGGCTGAGATGGATTATCCACTCGGCACTTCTGGCTGAAGATGGTTGCAAACGCTTCAGCCTTGTCTTTTGCACTCACGTGCTGGACTCCGCCATCATTGAGAATGGGGATGTTTGCAGAGCCTCCTCCTCCCGTTAGTTGTTTAATTGTCCACCACCATTCACGACTGGATGTGGCAGGACTGCAGAGCTTTGATCTGATCCGTTGGTTGTGGAATTGCTTAGCTCTGTCTATAGCATGTTGCTTCCGCTGTTTAGCATGCATGTAGTCCTGAGTTGTAGCTTCACCAGGTTGGCACCTCATTTTTAGGTACGCCTGGTGCTGCTCCTGGCATGCTCTTCTACACTCCTCATTGAACCAGGGTTGATCCCTTGGCTTGTTGGTAATGGTAGAGTGAGGAATATGCCGGGCCATGAGGTTACAGATTGTGCTGGAATACAATTCTGCTACTGCTGATGGCCCACAGCGCCTCATGGATGCCCAGTTTTGAGCTGCTAGATCTGTTCTGAATCTGTCCCATTTAGCACGGTGGTCGTGCCACACAACACGTTGGATGGTGTCCTCAGTGCGAAGACGGGATTTCATCTCCACGAGGACTGTGCGGTGGTCACTCCTACCAATACTGTCATGGACAGATGCATTTGCGACAGGTAGATTGGTGAGGACGAGGTCAAGTAAGTTTTTCCCTCGTGTTGGTGCGCTCACCACCTGCCGCAGGCCCAGTCTAGCAGCTATGTCCTTCAGGACTCGGCCAGCTCGGTCAGTAGTGGTGCTACCGAGCCACTCTTGGTGATGGACATTGAAGTCCCCCACCCAGAGTACATTTTGTGCCCTTGCTACCCTCAGTGCTTCCTCCAAGTGGTGTTCAACATGGAGGAGGACTGATTCATCAGCTGAGGGAGGACGGTAGGTGGTAATCAGCAGGAGGTTTCCTTGCCCATGTTTGACCTGATGCCATGAGATTTCATGGGGTCCAGAGTCAATGTTGAGGACTCCCAGGGCCACTCCCTCCTGACTGTATATCACTGTACCGCCACCTCTGGTGGGTCTGTCCTGCCGGTGGGACAGGACATACCCAGGGATGGTGATGGAAGAGTCTGGGACGTTGGCTGAAAGATATGATTCTGTGAGTATGGCTATGTCAGGCTGTTGCTTGACTAGTCTGTGGGACAGCTCTCCCAATTTTGGCACAAGTCCCCAGATGTTAGTAAGGAGGACCTTGCAGGGTCGACTGGGCTTGGTGTTTTGCCGTTGTCGTGTCCGGTGCCTAGTGGTCTGATGCCGGGTGGTCCGTCCGGTTTTATTCTTATTATGACTTTTCGTAGCGAGATTTTACAACTGAGTGGCTTGCTGGGCCATTTCAGAGGGCAATTAAGAATCAACCACATTGCTGTGGGTCTGGAGTCACATATAGGCCAGACCGGGTAAGGGCGGCAGGCTTCCTTCCCTAAAGGACATTAGGGAAGGAAGCCTGCCGCCCTTACCCGGTCTGGCCTATATGTGACTCCAGACCCACTGCAATGTGGTTGATTCTTAATTGCCCTCTGAAATTGCTGAATGTGCAGGTGGTTTTTGTTTCCATGTGCTGCTGCCCTTGTCCTTCTAGGTGGTAGAGGTCGCGGGTTTGCGAGGTGCTGTCAAAGAAGCCGTGGCAAGTTGCTGCAGTACATCCTGTGTACGGTACACACTGCAGCCACAGTGCGCCGGTGGTGAAGGGAGTGAATGTTTAGGTTGGTGAATGCGGTGCCAGTCAAGTTTCATATTTTTTCCTGAATCCAATCAAAAAATTGGGTGAAATTAGCTGTTAGCAAATGAATGATTTTTCAGGTCAAAGATATTAAAAGAATCTTTGTAATCGGAGAACATTGGATTTATACAGCTGAGCAGTTTTGGAAGGAACAGATAAGATACTTTAAATAAGTAATAATCCTTACATCCGTCTTCACCAAGTACAATATTAAAAGCTGATGTGCATCATTAGCTGCATCTTCAGCACCTCCTCCCCCTATGGAACATCAGTTAAACTTGCATGACCGAGGTGACTGAAGGTGTGTCCTCTGTTGACGCTCCAATGTCAAATGGAGAACGTGAGGCATGTTAGAACATCAGTATGTTGATAACCTCAGTAAATCTTGAAAACAACACTATTTCTGAGGTAATTATTGGGTTTATTCTGAGTTAATCCTAACCCACAACCTTCTGACTCTGAGCGAGAGTGCTACCCACTGAGCCAAGGCTGACTTCTGCTTGACTGAGGAAGCAGAGAGACGTTGAAAAGTGGATGAAATGAGATGGGGGGGAAAGCCCAAGAGGCATCTAACAATGGCACGACCTTTCCAGCCTGATGCTTCAAAGCACTGGATCGCTGCTGATCAGGAGGAAGCATAATAAGATCAAAGTTAACTCTCCCAGGCTGAAGCCAAATTGATTGCTGGAGATCAAAGAATTTGGGAAGGTTGGGGGGGGGGGGGGGGGAATTGTGGAGAAATGTGGCCGAGGTAATTGATTCCATTGCTCTAATACATCATGAAGAATCTAAGTGGACACTGGATGCCAGAGTTAAACAGAAATCAGTTTGCATGAAACCTCCTGTGCTGATGGTCAACAGTTTAAAGGGGCAGTAAGAATAGAGAAACGGCCAACAGCGGCTGGCAATGCAGAGTGAGGGAGCTGAAAGCAGTTTCCATAATAATATATTATAAGACAAAGGGCAGGGCAAGACAGCCAAGAGGTCATTGGATGGTAGAATGGGGAAGGAAGGGAAATTATCCTTATCAAATGGAATAGGATGCTGCAGAATAGTGGGAAAGAGTTGGATCCTGAACAGATTCAGTGAAGGAGCAATAGGAGTCACAAAATTTAATCATTTTACTGATAATCTGTTCATTGCATTGCATCTCAGACCTGCTAAAGCTATTTAAAAAGTATTAATTGATTGGAGGCTCTGAATCCAGAGAACAGATCATTGCTGTGAACAATTAAAATCAGCCCAGTCCGATATTTTTTCCATCTGATTGTCTTCATCATCAAACATGTTCAGAGCCTGTCTGTCTGCATCCCAATTACATCCTCTCCAACTGGACTAGCTCCACTCCACAGTGTGGCCTGTATCTATGTAGCTCCCAGTTACATGGTCCCTCTAACCAGGTGACCTGGCTCTAGTTTGCAGTGAGGTCTGCCTCAATGCTTCCCTGTTGCAATGATTTCATGGTCATAAGCCAAACTAGCTCCAGTCCATTGAGAAAGCTGTCTTTCTATGGGTCCTAGTTACACAGTTCCTCCTGGCCTAGATACAGTTGAGACCCCATTGAGTCCTTTCTCTTTTGCAGAATCTCAGAATTACAAACTAGACTGGAGCTCCAGATTAAATAGCTAGTAATCAAGAAAAAAAGGAGGGACAAGTGGTCGAGGTCCCAAGTAATTTACACATCACTTAAAATAATGTGGAACTTCATGTGTGTGTATGCATGCATTTGTATGTTTGTGTGTATGTTGGCAGACACACACTGTATGCATCCATCCATGTTTATTCTCAACCAGTCTCTGTTCCTCTGTATGCCTCTCACTTATTCATTCCATAGGTGCACACATACATGTCTAATCTTTGCTTGTTCTCTCGCCCAGGTCCCCATTGTTCTGAGTTTCCATCTCATAGTCTCTACAATTTCATTCTGCTGTAGTTCTGTTCACTCACCTCATTGTGCACATGACTTCTGCCATAGCTGAACCCAGCCTCTAACACACAATTCGACCACCTTCACAGTGTCACATTCATTCGGCTATGACCCTACTCTCAAAGCTACAAGACAATTGTTTAACAGAATTCAATCTTGTTGTTTGAAATCTATTTACAATGACTGAACTCTCCACTGTGTCAGCCATGGCTCAGTGGTAGCACTCTTGCCTCTGAGTCAGAAAGCTGGCCAATATTTATCCCTCAACCAACATCACTAAAACGGATGATCTGGTCATTATCACATTGCTATTTGTGGGGCCTTGTGCGCAAATTGGCTGCTGCGTTTTCACAATAACAATAGTGACTACACTTAAACAATACTTCATTGGTTGTAAAGCGTTTGGGACATCTTGAGGTCATGAAAGACGCTATATAAATGCAAGTCTTTCTTAGAATCGTACAATTTTCCAACAACGTTCACCTGAGGAAGGAGGAAGCCTCCAAAAGCTTGTGAATTTAAAATAAAATTGCTGGACTATAACTTGGTGTTGTAAAATTGTTTACAATTATAATCGTACAGCACAGAAGGAGGCCATTTGGCCCATTTTGCCTTTGAAAGAGCTATCCAATTAGTCCCATTCCCCTGCACTTTCCCCATAGCCCTGCAAATTTTGCCTTTTCTATTAAATATCTAATTCCTTTTTGAAAGTTACTATTGAATCTGCTTCCACCACCCTTTCAGGCAGTGCATTCCAGATCACAGCAACTCTGCATAAAAAAATTTCTCCTCGTCTCTTCTCTGGTTCTTTTGCCAATTATCTTAAATCTGTGTCCTCTGGTTACCGACCCTCCTGCCAGTGGAATCAGTTTCTTCCTATTTACTCTATCAAAACCCTATATAATTTTGAACACCTCTTTAAATCTCCCCTTAACCTTCTCTGCTCTAAGGAGAACAATCCCAGCTTCTCCAGTCTCTCCACATAACTGAAGTCCCTCATCCCTGGTACCATTCTAGTAAATCTCTTCTACACCCTCTCTAAGGCCTTGACATCCTTACTAAAGTGTGGGGTCCAGAATTGGCCACAAATACTCCAGCTGAGGCCTAACCAGTGTTTTATAAAGGTTTAGCATAACTTCGTTGCTTTTGTGCTTCATGCCTCTATGTATAAAGCCCAGGATCCCACATGCTTTTTTAACAGCATTATCTGTTAGTATCTATGAAGAGAAAAGGCAAATGATGCGAACCCTTCATCAAGCTGATGAAGGAAACACCTGCCCTTTCTCTTTACAGGTGCCAACTGACCCGCTGTGTATCTCCAGCACTTTCCGATACTATTTTATTTCTGATTGCCAGCATTTGCAGTTGTTCCTTTCTGTTGCTGTCATTTGTAGCAGGAGAGGCATCAGACAAAAACATTTCCCCCCCCCCATTGCTGTTCTTCACATTTCTTGCTTTCTTCCACTCCATCAAATACCATTCTTGGGTCCTCCAGTGAACTCCATGGGGCTCGAGTTCTCTTTCCTGCTGAGCTATCAATCACCAGCAACCTGCCAGTCCCTGAAGTGTAAGAAATAAGCTGAGCTGTTGCCTTCTACTCAACCCTATTACCTTTATTCAGTGAACCTGTCTCCTAGAAGAGGTTGAAATTTGAACTCCTTCCCCGTCTGCCCGCTCTACTCCATCTCGTTAACTACAAAGTAGCCTTCACGTAGAAACATCTGTGTTTCTCGGGCAGTGCACACCTGGCTGGTTCAAATTAAAACCAGCTGCTCTTGTCACCATTCAGTTGTGTTTACTATAAACAGTGCATTTCATGTGAGTGCATGCCTGTTAGATATCAACCACTTAAAAAGAAATACCCAAACTCTTTCCTTTTTGCACATCCAGTGTTGCTGGACTTACCCAGGAGAACATTTATAATTAACCCTCAAAGTTTCACT